>NW_020526897.1:0-82287 GCF_003368295.1 Carassius auratus | reverse complement strand
TTTGGGGTGGAGGGCTTCGCTACGAAGCAGTCAGGTATTCCAGGTATGAAATCCTCTTGAGGACTGGCAGACACAGAGCTTGCAAGGAGAGAAGTTTGGGGTGGAGGGCTTCGCTACGAAGCAGTCAGGTGAGTATTCCGGTATGAAATCCTCTTGGAGGACTGGCAGACATAGAGCTTACAACGGGAGAAGTTTGGGTGGAGGGCTTCGCTACGAAGCAGTCAGGTGAGTATTCAGGTATGAAATCCTCTTGGAGGACTGGCAGACATAGAGCTTGCAACGGGAGAAGTTTGGGGTGGAGGGCTTCGCTACGAAGCAGTCAGGTGAGTATTCAGGTATGAAATCCTCTTGAGGACTGGCAGACACAGAGCTTGCAATGGGAGAAGTTTGGGGTGGAGGGCTTCGCTACAAAGCAGTCAGGTGAGTATTCCGGTATGAAATCCTCTTGAGGACTGGCAGACACAGAGCTTACAACGGGAGAAGTTTCAGGGTTGAGGGCTTCGCTACGAAGCAGTCAGGTGAGTATTCGGTATGAATTCCTCTTGAAGGACTGGCAGACACAGAGCTTACAACGGGAGAAGTTCGCTGCAAAGCAGAAAGGTGCGTACACAGGTACGTAATCCTCTCTTCAGCGACAACAAACCGAGAACTTACGGCTGGAGATCTTCGCTGCAAAGCAGTCAGGTGAGTATTCAGGTATGAAATCCTCTTGAAGGACTGGCAGACACAGAGCTTACAACGGGAGAAGTTCGCTGCAAAGCAGAGAGGTACGTAATCCTCCTCTTCAGCAATGACTGACAGAAAACTTACGGCTGGAGGAATTTACTGCAAAGCAGTCGGTTAAGCATTCACCTACGTGTCCCTCTTCACAATGGGTTGTCCGATAGTACACTCAAATATCTGTGGAGTACAACAATTGTTAGCCTCTTCTTACGTCTTAGAACTGAGCGAGAACTCTGGTAAGTAGTGGACACCCGGTGGGTTTAAGTTAACACTTCACACATCAAAACAGTGCATCACATCACTTCATCACTGCAATATCAACCACTCAGTGGGAAATGCATATATAGATGGCCATTGCCCATTCATGTCAGGGAGTCCTATAGACAAGAGAAGAGAGGATGGAGATCGATTGGACTGCTCACAGTCTCTCAAAAACGATCTTACGGTCCAGCAACTTTCCTCCTTCCGGTTGAGTCGGCGTGCTCTTTCTCCCAAACTCACTAGGCCGCTGCCCTAGCCCGGTGTTCCGTTGTTATTGGTCCGGCGGAGGCAGTTGGGGCGAACATTAGTACCGCCCTTGAAAGTTGGAATTTTGTCACCTCGTGACAAATGACTTGCTTATATATGCAATGGAAAATTTTGTCTGTTCAGAGGTTTGTGGTTTGCTGCGACTTAAGACGTGATTTTTGATTAAGAGAATTGGGATGGTGTTTTTGAGATATTTTTGTGTGGTATTGAAAAAAGAATCTAGTCAATGAATAAAGCATTCAAAGCAGTTTGTCATAGAAAAGACCTTGAGCCATGAACTCCATGCATACTGCAGGCCATCTCCCTTGCGAGGTGCATTGGTGGTATCAGTCTTGTGGATTTCTCATTTGAGGTTATCAATTATTAAAGCTGACCTTGCGTTCTTGCTCCAGACCTCAGGAGGAGGCAAGGGCTATTGTTTCACTATCATCATAGTCAGGGAGGTTACGTACAGCCAGTTCTCAGGATTGTTCTTGCAAGTTTCTCATCAACCCTGATATGTGTGCTGCTTCAAACTCAATAAGAGAGTGTGGTGTGTAAGGTCTGCCTGCAATCTCTTTTCATTTTCAGCTGACAGAAACCCCCTGTCAGTGAACCGCCTAAAACGCACAACCTGACGATGAACTCCCAGATCCCCTCAATTCCACCGTGGATGCAAAGCAATTGCTGATAAGCTAAAGGGTATTATTTATTAACTCTTTATTTATTTTTCCCTCACCTGTGATAGTCTGATATGTTTATTGCCAATTACTCCGTAGATGAATCCTTTTTAGAAAGCTGCTGTCGGATTGGAAGGAGCGGTTTAAATTCACTTTACATAAGAGATGTATTGCCTTCACTCAGCACAAGTGATTAAGGTTAAAGAGCATTAAAGCGTTCTCAAGCCGCCCTTAGTGCAGAACGGAATGTGATGAAAAAAAAAAAAAAAAAAAAAAGCTCTTCCTGGTTATCATTGTTTAGAACTAACAATTATGACTTGGTTGCAGAACATAATGGAGATGTCTCATCTTTTATGATGAGACTCCTGAGAGTTTCCAACAAATTTTAAACTTTACAAAACAATGCACAATGATGACTGTAATTATATAGCTGGTAATACTATGAGAAAAATGGCTTCATATTGTAAAGGCTGACGTGCTCACTATGCTCACAGTGTCAGTGGCATGCCATTACTTCAGATGTTGCCCTACATCCAGACTCGTCACGGAGAAGCTTTTACACAGGGTTCCCATTATTAGAAAAAAATCATTAAGTAGTATTAGCATTTAGTATTTTGATATTTTTCAGCCAAGTTCACAACAAACGCATCTGTTTTTGTGGAGTGCATGTAGCTTTATACCCTGTACTCTACCTAGGCCCTCTGCCAGATAAGTCATCCATGATTGGGGATAGAACGTTTAGTTGGGTTTGATGCAGAAAGAAGGTACAATTATACTGCCAGTCTGAGACCGCAATTTTGGCATCGCTCACATGCCTCTCACTATATTAGCACATCATGACTGAGTCTCCTGAGGTCTTCTGCAGGCATACTGATAACTCTCCAGACTAGAAGAAACTGAGCAATCACCTTCCGCTGGTGGGTAATTGGAGTTTCAAGCAGTCATCAAGGATGAATAGAGGATTGTAATTTTGAAATCAGCCCCCCTTGTTCTCTTCGATCCCCACAGACACACACATTTGGCATACCTCTGTACAGTAGTTGTTTTTCACTGAAGAACCTGGTGACAGAACATTGTGAATGGTGGAGGGCTCGCTGGCTCTGAATCCGAAAGAAAATTAGCTCGACAGTGCTGCTGATGCAAAGTTGTTTGACGCATTCTTTGAGAAAAGACATGCGTAGAAATCCACCTCTGCGTTGCTGTTTTTTACATAAACCTTTCAACCACAGAGATTCACAGGATGGTAACTACAGGAGAAGTTGCCCCAGAGTCTAACATGTTTAAATGACCATAATATTAAAGAAAATTATAAAATTAAATCTCCATGTTAACTATGTCATGACATAGCACAAAGCTACAAATGATCAGTTTGAGGTTTGAAGTTTTAAAGTTTTGTCCTGACCCACAATGAGCACGTTTTCTTTTATTCGTTTCTATTTCTGTGCCGTCGCACTGGGTACCTCTTTACTAAAACCTCAATGGACCGAAGTACTGCTCCAAATGTAGAAGTTTGATCTGTGGAATAATAAACCTCAAACATAGTCGATGACTGTGAAAGTTGAGAACATTAGATATTTTATTGACCGATCCCTCTAGCTCCTTTTTTTTTTTTTTAATGTTTGATGTTTTTTGCATTAATGCATTAATTATGTAATATATTTTTATTTTATTTTATAGGGACTGCCATTTTCCTGGCACCAGAAAGGGTCATTGTTTACATAACAGACTCAATCGCAGGGCTACCGATCAAATTCTTTGTTTTTCCCATGCTCTTCAACTTTATAGACCACTAAGACCTCCTCTCTGCTCTGGTTCCAGTCTGATTCTTTCATTGCCTATTTTTGGGAAGCTTTTGTCACTCTTGACCGAGATTATGCAGATGAGACAGCCACACGCATCCTGGAATGGTTTAACGGGTCGGTGTAAACAAAGAGTGGAGATGGCTTACATGCTGACAGGATGTGCCTCTCCATCTCAACTTTCCCTCAGGGCTGCAGATGAAGGGGTTGCATCTCCTCAGTTCAGAGCTTGTTTCACAGCCGATGTAGCGTTGTAAGCTTTTCTCCTCTCCCACACACCTTTTTCAGCCGAAGAAGGGAAGCGATTTATATATGTAGTGCTTTTTAAAACCTCCACATGGCTACTGTAAAATCACTCAAAGGGTTGAATTGGCTGAAGGCCTCAGCTGGATTCATTTCAGGCTGGTTTTGTTTTAAAGCTTGTTCACTTCCTTTTTCTGGGAATTCTCAGAGCTGGACAAATCACCATTGCACACAATTGCTGTGTTACTCTCTGTACTGCTGCCTTAATTTATTTCATTTTTTTGGCATGCATGAGTACATCACATTAGTTCATTTTTACCAGCTTCTTTTTTGGAGGTTCCATAAAAGCATCAATGTATTTTGTCTTTAACGTTACAGGTTAGGATAGATTCTTGCTGGAGGGCTTGTGACTGTGTTTTTTTTTTTTTTTTTTTTTTTTTTTTTGGAGCTGTCAACTTCTTTCTTTTAACTGCTATCTTTTAAAAAGGTGTTAAGCCTTTTTTTTTTTTTCATTGTTCCTATACTTGAGTTTATACTCAGTAGCATTTTATCTGTTGGTGTTGTGTGTTTTTTTTTTTTTTTTTTTTTTTTTTTTTTTTTTTTTTTTGTTCTTGTTCTTTACGCAGAATAGAGATGTTGTCCTAGGTTAGGTGACAACATCTGTCATTTCCACAGCTCAGAAGAATTGAGTCAGTTTTATGAAACTCGTTAATTCTTTGACTTCAAAGACTGGTGGTTTGAAGAGGATCAAACATGAAGAAGGGACTTGCTTTTCTAGGTCAAAGAACCTTTACGGCTCCGGTCTGCCCTGAGTTGTGACTAGATTTGCGGTTAATGTTTTGCACAGACAAGACATTCACTGGTATCTACACAGAAGTCATTCGGCCCAGTGATAAGATTACAGCTAAGTGATTCTTAAGGCATGCTTAGTGCAGTATTCATCATGGCTAGAAGTTGTCTTTTAATACCACTTTCTTGTAGTTGTGTAAAATGACAGCTCTCACTGGAAACTGCTAACTCATTCTGACAGCTTAGAAGGAAACCAGATCTAAAGAAAATACACAATTTCAATGCAAAGTTATTATTTTGATGTGCAACCATTGATTTGGATGTACATTTTTCCACTTTTATCAATTATATAAATCTGATGAATAAATGATCAATCCCATACGAGTATAAAATAAAGGGGCTATTATTGCTTTTTCATTTATATTAAGTATAACAATATATAATTTAAATTATATGAAGAATTTTGCCTAAAATCTAGTGTGTCTGCATCTTAAGACCTCTGCTTATAGCAGATTTCTCAAACTCTGACCACTGTACAGTCCTTTTTATGGAGTGACTCATCTCTGCCTGCTACTCCTACTCTCATAAATCCTTACATATTTAGTGGACTAATGATGCCTGAGATTATTTTCCTTGAGAATTACAGTTTAATCAGATCAGGCAGGTAGCAGTCCCATTAAGAACCAGAAACATCACAGCCTGGCAACTACTGTACCAGTCAGGATTAAAAAAATACATAGCATCATTTTACATACAGTATATGCTGTTTGTAATTAACCTGATAACTGTCACTCACGTTTTTGAAGATAGACTTGAATGTGCATGATACAAACCTACATTTTTATATTTCATGACTGAAAACATTTTGTAACATGATTTTGATGTGCCATTTACATGGTAATGCAATGTCTGATTTTAAAATGGGTTTTGAAGGATGAATTTTGAGATTTTGTGTTTTTAAGTGATATATAACTTCTGATGATTTCTAAAATGTGATAGAGAAAAAGGCAACGAGGAAGTCTTTTTTTTTTTAAGCAAAGGTCAAAGCTCCTTTTGTAATGTAGATTTCTGAGGGTGCACTCTTGTCATAAATTAACCTATTACTTTTCCTACATAATTTTAACAAAAAATATTGGTATAATATATATTTGGAAGTCTTAGACCTTTCCAACGATATATAGTTTGTCAAGATTAGATTAAAATTGATTTTAATATAATATAGTCAACGTAGGCGTCCCGTATACGGGACGGGGTGACATTTAACAGGTTAAAACACAAGTGCTCTTCCACTGCTTTGTTTATGGTGTGTCAGTGCAGTACTATTAATCCACACTTCACATCAACATTTATTTCTGCTATTCTGAAGGATGGCCTTACTGCAAGCTCTTTTTTTGACATTGGAAACTTGGTAAGAAATGTATCGGCATCAGTGATGCTGTTGTTTAATTCATAATCATCTACTGTGCTTCCATCTCTCAAAAGAAATACGTAGCGACTCTAGAAGACCGATGCATGCAGACGTGATTGCAGCTGTAAAGCTTGTTCTGTTGAGTCTTTGTCCCAGAGCATGTTGCTTTTTCCACTCTGTAATCACCCTTCAGGCTTGTATTTAGTCAGAAAATCAAATGTTTAACTGGAAACATCCATTAAGTTGAGCTGAGCACCAGATTGACTAATTTGGGGCAACCATCTTAAATCCGCATACAACTTTAGGCTTGTTTAAAATGGCATCACTGCTGTATTTTTATAAGGGTAGTTGTGCAGCAATTATTGTTTCTTTTAATTAAAAATTTAATAAAACTGCCCCCGTTTGCTGTTTGTATACTCATTCCTGATCTTATTGTGTATGTACAGTGCACATTCCCAAAGGAAAATAAATTTAAAAAAAATCCTCAAAATGGTAACATGGTCAGCCTTGTAAATGACAGCTTGTCTACCAAAGCTGCTGGTGGCGTTTCATGAAAGTAGTAGTTATCCACAGTTGACATCGAAATCAGGTATTGGCCATCCACATTTCATGATCCCATCAGTTCCTGATATTTTTTCCTTAGTTGATTATCTGGATTTGCAATTCTACATTACAGAAGTAAAATAGTCTTCAAAGTTGCAGGTCTATTATGACTCCTCCCATTGAACTCCCATGCCATTTAAGGTGCTCTTTCATTGGTTGTAGGTTATTGCCAATGTCATTTCCAGTCAAAACATGTTTCACACTGCAGGACTCTTGAGTCGCCGACAGGTCCAGATCTTTACCAAATATCTTCCGACACATACACGCTTCTCTCAGATAACACACTCGCGATTGTAACACATGTGATTGAGCACCAGTTTGCCTCCAATTTTGGCCATTTGTCAGCGATTTTTATCTCGGCGAAGTCTTTCTGCATTTGAAACTGAAGTTGTCAAAAATGTCTTGTTTACTAGACTATCTTGTGAAGAGTGGTACAACACTGCACTGGTCGGTGTGCCTCATGGAAATAGATTTTGTTCAGATAGAATAAAAAGTACAATATTGGTTTCAAATGCCGTTTCATGTTGACTTGTAACAAACACTGTAGTCTCAGTTACTCAAACAGTTGCTGTTCAGACTGAAGTCACAGTGGATGGACATGGTTTTGAACACAGAGCCGCGGTCAGTGAGTCATCTTTAACCAGAGAGCTGAGTGCTGGTGAAGTAGTCGGGCCAGCCTTTGATGAGCAGATAAAAAGAAGTGCTGGAACGCTGGCTTTTACTCTCCCCCTTTCCAGCCTTTGAATCAGGAATGGACTTTTCAGATGATGCCTGTTTGTTTCTCAATTTTTGACAAACAGATCCAGCTCTCTGCAAGCCGGCTCTTCTGTTTGATGAGGAAATGAAAGCCCAAGAGGGTGCATTATTCTGTCCAATATTTCTGGGCTTTGTTTGTCTGTTTTATCTTTGTGTGGCTGTATAATTCAACTAAACCCTCGTCCTCTGTTCAGCAGGAGAATGTGCCAGCGTGACTCTTTTCATAACCTCCAGCATGTCATCTCTCACCCCGAGAGAGCAGAACCCTCTATCACAGCTGTCAAACATGACCGAGAACTTCTGGACTCAGGTTGTGTAGAGCTCTTGCCACAAGGTGATAAGTTATCCATGCTGTGCCTTGGAGCCTCTCATATGATTGCCTTATAGAAGTAATTGGCCCCCAGATGATTCAAGAGTCCAGGATCTTTCCCAGCCCGTCCCACACATTAGGAAAGGTTAATATACTGTATCTGGAGACTGATTCAAGCATGCCTTCCAGTCACATAACATGCAGTCTTATTAAATAAGAGCCATTACATTCATGTAAAAAGGCCCAAGGGCTAAACCATTGGGTGGAGGCAAAACTGTTGATTCGATGTGATGTAATGTGTGCCAAGTTAAGCATCACTTACTTAATATTGTTTATAAGGTGAGTTTGAACCCACAGTATTACACCGTAGCACATTCAAAAAAGATAAATGCCCCTTTTAAAGACTTTTCGGTATTTTTAAAGGCTCCTCCATAAAACTAGGTGTTCGGTTGCATCTGATATATTCCCAGTGAAATTTTGAAATGATTTTCTTTCTTTTTCTGAAGCATAAAATGCATACTCTGGTTTCTTAAGAACCTTGCTTTCTTCATTTCCCTACAGAGATCCCTTTACCATCATGTTTTATTCCCTCAGTCTTGCTGCCATTGTCAGTAGACCGTTTTATTGCATAGACAGGTTTTGGCGCACCTCCAGGATGGCGCTCTTCCATTCCCGGGAGTCTCCCAGGACTCCATCTGATCACAGTAAGCAAAACTGAATCCATCACACCCAGGAATAAACTTGTCCGTTACATTCTGGTGTATTTTATTCAGTAGTTACACTGGAGCTGATAAAGGTTGGACTCTTTAATCTTGAATTTCTTGGTGACTTTTTTTAATGGACATTTAATAGCTAATGGAAAATACATTAAATTGGAGTTTCCTTTAATCTGCTATCTTGTCTTTTTGTCTCTACTTCTCCGTGTCTCTCAATACAATGTGTTAAAATTGAGAAGGCAAAGTAATCTACCATAATTTCTCAAGTGTTGTCCTCTCTTGCATGGACACAACATCAGGTAACACTGAAAAGGCATTAAAGGAAATCTAAGCCATTTGATGGAAATGAGCAGCTTGGACATTCATCAATGCCTTTTGTATTTCACTGCTGTGTGAGTCAATTATGACACAGGTTTCATTTTGAGTGAACTTTTAACAAATGGAGCTGAGTCACGTTTCTATCACATTCATGTCAACTGAATTTCTCTCTGCAATAACAATCACAGGTGATGTCTTATTTTCCCATGAGGCACAGTGTGGCATGTATTTTCTCCAGAGCTATCATCATGACACTTTGCTACAGTGAGAGATGTCTCCACAAAGAGAATCCTCTGCTGACAACACTTGTGCTTTACAAATGGAAATGACAACCATCATTTTACATCAAGGTAATGAACCACCTTCAAATGCTAATAACAACTCAATGGACCAGCCCTGGGTTTGACAGCCAGTATACATTAATAACTATAAATCACAAGTGATCAATCAAGTGATTTTGGGATTTTTTTATATTTTGTGTTTTTTATTCACTGCAGCAGCTAGATTAAATGAAGCCGATCTGATGTATTCAGACACATAAAAGTAATATCACTCTTTATCAAAGTCAAATTAAGCCTCTGCACACAGTAGATAAAGAAACATGATTTTCACAAATAAGAAGACATTTCACAAAAGGACAAAAAAGGATCCTTTGACCCTCTTTGAAGTCTTAATTTCAATCAGGGCTCCCCATATTATTTTTAAAGAAAGCCAAAAAGGTTTATTCTTCAAGAGAGCAGGAATTTCAGTTTGCTAGAGTATTGTTGTAAATTCCAACCCTTGAGTATTTTTACTTGCTTGTGTATATAGATTGAATCTCTGACAATAACTTATATTGATATTGGTCTTTTGAAACCAAGCTCTCTTTTACATTTATATCCGTTTTTTCTTTCCCTGTAAGGAAATGCACAAAAGTATATGCTCAGTTGTTAAGAATCCTTATTTTCCCCTTCGCTGTGGTCAACCATATGAGTTGCCCCTGCTTTGAAGCCTGCTATCCATAAAATACAGCTCGTCTGCCGAGTTTAATTCATTCCCACAATGCGTTTGTTATATCCATTCAGAAAGGACTGTGCGGCACCCTGGGATGTCTTTGAGCTAGTGTGTGCTCCCTCTCACATACAGAAAAAAAAAAAAAACTGGAGAACACCGACTCTCTCCCTTGTCATCTAAATAATGGGTTTCATTTAGTCTGATTCCATACTGGGAAAGTTTTAGAAACTGCATCCAACAATTGACTTCATTTGCCTGTCCCTTGCTCTCTCAGACAAGACTAAATAAATTAGCGGCAGATTAATATTACACTTCTCTCATAATGTGGTCAGTGGAGAAAACATGACATGCTGCTCACACCTTGCCTGAGGACTAATAAGCAATCTGGGGGGGGAAATCCAGGTTTTCCTTGCTTTAGTTTGTATTTGCAGAAAGATAGAACAGTTTTTAAGTCCTAGAGCCATCTGCGTTGATGCAGACCACCTGTTGTATTTGAACATTTAATTTTGTTGAAGTAAAACATGGATGATGACCCACTCTCATTGTCTTTGCAGAGTGAAGCTTCCGTAGCCAGTGCAATTGTGTGTGTGTGTGTGTGTGTTGAGCACCAACATTTCTCCCCAGGATTAATTAGTTTGATTCACACTGTGTCAGCCATGCCAGCATCATTCCCCAGGGTAACTGGCAAACAAATAGCAAAAAAGAGCAACTAGATACCTTTTGTGTGTGTGCATGTTAGCTAGGCTTGGACATGTTTGTGTGCTACGCTTTGGCAATGGTTTTTCAGATGCGGTACTCTGCATGCATTTACCCCCCTGAATTCTTTAATTAGCGTACGGTAAATACTTTGACGACAGCAGAATGTTTGGGAGTTGGAGAAGTGAAAAACTTCCAGTCTGACAGCTTGCCTGGCTCCTGAAAGGTAGCCAGCGATGCACCTCAATGATCTCGTCGAGGAAGTGGCATACGCTACATATATTCGCCGGTGCGTATCATTCTGCAGCATGACATGAAGATTTAATGAGTCTTAATCCGAAAGAACAAATCTGAGCTCAACCTTTACAGTATTAGTGCGCCTGGTTTGCATCATCTCTGGGAGAACCGCTCCAAGGCCGTTTACATGACATGGCTGTCCTGACTGTATAGGTTTTGGGATTCATTATAAGCCTCATATCAGCTCTGGAAGTGGCTACTTGTTGGAGGCTGGAAGTAATTGATATGGAAACCTGATGAAAGCGCCACTGTCATTGATGCTCGGAGGCTGTGTTGTGATATATGGGTCCGGGAAGACAATGTTATCGACTCCATAAAGCTAAGGCTCTCAGTTAATGGGGGTGATTGCTGAAAGAGGGAGGGATAGGATTCATTCCTCCACTGAACACCTACCAGGGAGCCATCTTTTGGTCCCTATGCAAAGTGTAATTTCCCCATATGATCATGGTAGACTACATTCTAGTATTATTTAGCCTCTTTTCACTCCTTTGTTAGATGCAGTTGAACGAGATTGACTAGCATACCAAACGAAACAAATGACCTGACCCCCTTTTATTATTTCACTGTCCGTGAGTATGTACTCATTAATGACTGGCATGCTTTAGTTTTGTTCATGAACGGCATGTTTCATTCTTACAAATCACATTTTGTTCCCAGTTTGTTCAGTACTGCTTCAATTAGTCTCAAATCATGACCATGAGGTCCCACCATTAATACTGCGCCTTTGCAACCAGCACATTAATGCTATTTGTCAGTGCTATAATGAGTTTTTGAAGGCAGGAAAGCATTCATATGCTTCAAAAGGAACAAAAAATATGAGTCAGTGCATAGAGCTGTACAAGAATGAATTGTTCACTTAAAGGATTCGTAAAAAACGGAAAACAATCACTCATGACTGAAACACTGCTATTGTTAATGCATTTGTTAACTCTGCATCTCTGAACTTACGGTCCGGAAGAATATGAGTCACCTGCTAATGGTGTGTAGGAACCAGAGAATGCAAATTATCTACAACACGGAGCTTGACATTTTTGTGTTGACCATTCATCTTGCAAATGTCTATTACGAAATAATGGCTTTTAAGGCACCGTGACAGTTACTCTGAGAGCATGGCCGCCTGCAAAAGTTTGGGTTTACTTTTCTGGTTTAATCATACCAGCACATCATTAATCTTCATCTGCCGGACACTTTGGCATACACATCAAGAGATAATGAGAATGAAGAAATTGTGTGAAGGGAGAGTTCGGGGTTCTAGTTTGCTGACTCAATGGTCACCCAAAAGACTCTAGCTGTGCCCAGCATGACTCGGAGAGTCTCTCAGTAATGAGAAACCGTTGGAAGCACGGTAAAGCTGCAATTCTCCGTCACACTTGATCCCTACATGTGCTGAGCTGAAAGTGCACTAGTGCTGCATATTTAACGAAGGCTATCAAGGTTTAATGTTGATAAGATGTCTCGACTGCATTGCACAATTAAATTTTTCATGCACATTGTCATGTGGGTTCATAAGTCTGAGATGACATTGGAATATATTTAGGATTTTTTTAATTTCAGTATATTTGAAATTTAATTGAATCAACTTGCAACAATTAGATTTTCAACACTCTAAAATGGTATTATACAGTCAGACACAACACGTGTAAATTTTAAAGCTTCCTTTTTTTATGGTCATTATTTTACATTTGGTGCTGCAGAATGTAGGCTATACAGTGTGGACCATTGTTTCACTGCCCACAGGCTTGTCTTTTATTTGTCTCTACAGCTGTTTGTGAGTGGGGAGCTAAATAGGATTTTAAAGGGCTATTTTCCCATGTTTGTCACACACCATGTTAAACAAATCTCTCATCAAAGCATCCTCTGCAATGAAGCCCATGGAGCATAGAGCTCATTCACATGCACTAACAGTTTACTCAACCACAAACATGACCGCCATCCTACTAGTCCATGTAACCCAAAGACTTCCAATCTGAATGTTTTGAACATGCAACTTTATTCTTGATTAATCGCATTTACCATAAAGGAATGCATGTTGAATAAAAAGTCAAGTTTCACGGACAGCATATTTGATGCCAGGGCACAATTACTGGAATAATTACTGCAATCACTTCACTTTCATAAAATATGAGCTTCAGATTTCTGTTTTAAACTGTCTTGAATGTCATGCACCATTCATATTGAAAGTGCATTACTCAAAACGCTGCATGACTCATTTTGGCTTGTTTTTTTTTCTGATTAATAGACATGTCAAAATTATTTCCTGTGGTTGAAGACCGCATGCCACCAATGCTGTTTATAAAACTTTTATTGAACCGGTATATGGCCAGAAAAAGTCTTGATCTAGACGGAGTGATAATGGCTGACATCAGGGTGTTAGCGCTGTGATTAGACTTCGCTAGGAAGGCCTTGAGAGTTTTGAAGGTGTGCTGATTGCAATATCTTTCAGAAGTCCTTTGAGAAGTAAATTGCTGTAACCTTGGAGTTTAGTAATTACCCCAGACTGCTATCATTCTGGTAGTAAAAGAAAGGCCTTTCTAAACTCATGCACAGCGTCGTCTTTAATAGGATATTCAGCCGGAGGCTAAGCAGAGGGTAATGACAAACGTCTGCTGTGACTTCTAGACACTTTAGTGCTGGACGACTGCTTCTCAGTGGGCTTTCAATGCTAAGTGATGATGGCTTTATGAGACTTGCATCTTGCAATCCATCTGACAGAAGTCACCCTCACCCTTGAGCTTGGGTGGAAGTCATCAACTTTGACCACTGGCACTTCATTATCCAACTTTGTTGCATGAAGTTTTTTTTAGCAGTTCCATAATGCACACTTTTTTGTAACAAACAACTTAAGAGTCTACACCAGTGAAGTTGTCTTTCAAAAACATTGGTTTAAGCTTGGATGGACTAGGATTAAAATCTGTCTGGGACCTACACCTAAGCAAACAGTCATCCGCTGTATTTCTGTATGTGTTTTTTTTTTTTTTTTTTTTTTTTTTTTTTTTACATTTTAATGGCAGCACAATTTGAACGAACAATAGTCCAATATTACATTTAAATATAGGTACCAGAGGCGCATTTGACTGTGGCTCTGCCATAAATGCAACCAATGGGTCGTCCTGGCAAAGGTGGGACTTGTTGCTCTTTAAAAGTAGTGTTAAATTTCTAGCATAATCAAACACCGTTGTAACTGCTCCAAATCGAATCAAGCTTTGCAGGTGTAACTTACATTTGCATACCCAAATTTCATTTCAACATTGAAATAATGGCACACTTTACCGTTTGGGTTTTTAAATTGGATGGCAAAGTTGGAAAAGTCCCTATGATGCCAATAACCGGTCCAACTCTGGCTTTAAGTGTGAATGACAGTGGCATACTTAACTTTTGTTGTTATCAATACTAACATATTGGCAGAGTTACTGACCAGCCAAATTTCACTTTCAGGCTGCAAATGCATTGCCAAAGGCCAGCTTATACATGAAGTTTGACAGCACCGCTGAATATAAATGTCTTTTTCCTCTGCTATACAGGGCACCGCTTGCCACAAATGATTAAGACTACATGTATTTCTTTTGTTCTAAATTTTTTAAAGAAGTTATATTACTGGCTTGTCAGCATGTCAGAACAAAACCCTAGTCTATTTGACAAAGAACAGGTAATTGCTTTTTGCGCTAGACATTTACACCATCGGGCAACAGAGAGTGCAATCTAATGTTTCTATTCTTAGTGCCCTGGCAGTTATGTTGAGTTCTTTACTTTTCAAAACACTCACAGGTGCTTATCTATACCCCAGATAAACCAGAAAACTCATGACAGAGACTCCCATTACCCAAACCTTGAGAGACAGAGCCGTCCTTTGCCTTGAGGGAGAGTAATGTTGAGCTCTGCTGTGGCGGCCGCTAATGAAAGCCAGTGGCTCAGTGTCGTGAGAGTATCTCAGGCTGGTGCAATGGATGTGCTTGTCTTTGGTGACACAAGCAAACATGTCAGCCCTGTCAGATAAACCGGGCGATGTGCTGCAAGCCGTTCTCCTTTTACAACATGTTACCGCCTTTTCCACCCCAGCAACTGCTATTATACGTGTCATCTTGAAGGTAAGGCATAGGGCAGCTCTGTGAAAACCATGTAAATAAAATGTATCATCTCAGCTGGATTTCTGTTTCTTAAACCATAATGTTCCACGTGTTGTCAAGCTGATGAATTGCCCAGTTTTGTAATGAAACTAAGAGCCGGAGCATATAAAGAGACTTTACCTGAGATGGTAATCTGCAGGCTTTTAGAAAACCCTCTTGTAGGGGAATCTGCAGTGCTTTCTGCTTACATGGTTATCTACAACGTTTTGGTGCAGTGCAGTTAGGCCTAAATCAGCAGCAGATAATGGCCACCGCTGTCTTGGTTATTATTATAATGGTTTATTCCCTCACACTGTGCATACTTACTGGCAAATGGATATAAGATTTTGGCTTAATTGAAGATTTGTTTGTGATTTCAACTTTTATTTCTAATGGTTGTGTTGTACATTTTTTATTTGTAATTACTGAAGTGGCTTCATACTGTTCATTTGTGAGAGACACATCTTTAGCTTAGTGGCTGTCTCCTCAAAATAAGATGCATTATCAAAATTAAACCAAATTGTTCACTTTCTATTGTAATTTATTAGCTGATAATTTTGCAGAAAGCTTAACTTTACCTTTATTTTTTGTTATTTGTCAGACAGCATACAGCACATGCCGTGTTTAAACTGTTTTTACACTTCTATGTTGCAATGAATTTTTGTGCATAACTATAAATAGTCCTTTTCCTATTCTGACAGTGCACCTCTGCTTTAAAGAGGACTTTCCTAAGGGGAAAAAAACCCGGCCTCTGAATGTGAAGTTGGGTGCTATGCCATATACTGTCAAAAGAAAGGAACTGAAAACTGGTGGGTAGAAACAATGATAATGACTTATTTGACTCAGTTTTGACCGGCTGTTTCTGACATTTTAAACCTAAAGGCAACTGTTTATTTTGATGTGGGCTTAAAAGGTTTTTTGGTGGGAAGCATAAAGACAGCGTAATTTGCCCAACTTATCTGCAGCAATGCCGTTTTCATCCTCTCTGACAGGAAGTAATGACAGGATATGACATATCAGACAGCTCACCCTTGAGCAGAGGTGGAAAAAAGCTCTCTATGATCCCAGTTTTTTTCCTTCCCAGCACTTTCTATTTGCTTTCTCTCACTTCCTCATTTCCAACAGCTTCGAATTTAAATGAGAATGTGCCATAAAGTGAACGCCTGGAATAGAGATGCGTCTTTATGCCATTATAGGAACGTGCTTTTCACCTGATCTGATTGGAGTATGTTTACATGGACATCAGTAATCGAATTGTTACCTTATTCTGAATAACACAATATTATGATTAAGGTGTTTGCATGAGTTCTTCTAGAATATTCCTTTCTTGTTCAGTTTTACAAGTTATAGTGCATAGATCGATTAATGGCATGTCAAAGGTTTGATATGCTGAAGCTATTTGTCCATTCTTGTCCACCTCATTTAAGCAATTTAACAGGAAGTGAATATAGTGCTAAATAGCCATGCACAAAAAAAGTTGTTTTATGACCACGCTGTTAAAGTGGGTGAGCATATGGAACTTTAGTGTTATTGAATCACAACAGCATATGGCTGGAATCCATTAACTAAGTCCAGAAATGTCCCATCTGATAAAACAACAATTCAGAGAGACTATTTGAATCTGCGTTAACTGCACTACCTCTTCACTCCAGGGGTCCATCCTATTCTGCTGTAACTTTTTGAATGCTGTAAATTCAAAATAATCAATATGCTTGCTGTTGTTTTTTTGTTTGTTTTTTTTTTTGGTGAAATTTAAATCTTTATTTTAAAGTGAAAGTGAAGTGACATACAGCCAAGTATGGTGACCCATACTCAGAATCCATGCTCTGCATTTAACCCATCCAAAGTGCGCACACACACACACCATGAACACACACCTGGAGCAGTTTTTGTCAAATAGAAATGAAAATTTAATTATTTCATACATGCATACATATACGCCATATTAAAGCACCAATGCATTTGTGTTATTCCTCTATTCTGACAGGTGATGACATTTTTGTGATGCACTCTTTCTTCAAGAGAATATTTAATCTATTAATTATAAATTGATTTTACACAATAGCACTACAATTAAGAATGGGAATAAATAACTATAGATATTTATTTCTCTGTAAGTGCAATATATAAAATACATTGTTTGAGAAACAATTTTATTTTATTATTAATTAGCATTTTTTTTTACGTATAGGTATGTGGTGGATTAAGGGATCTAAAATATTGTCAGGCAGAATAAGGTGTTAATCTGCGCTTTAAGTATTATTAAAAAGACATTATGCTAGTAAAATGCATGCTAATAAGATGGTTAATAGTGAGAATTGTTACCAAACATTGAGACATTTTAAAAAAATTAAGCATTTCAGTAAAAGGAAATAAAAATTTAACTTACAGTTAGATGTTTGTGCAGTGCACTCAATATGTTAAATACAATATTGACCTCACTGGGTGAAGTATTAATAATGTTACTTTAGTTTGGGACCTATATGACGAAGAAAATGTAATGCATAATGACCCCATACTCTCTAGACATCAGCCTGCATTAGATGGCAAAAATCAAAAGCTCCTCTCTAAGTGGAGAAGTGTGACAAATGACTCTGCTAAGCATTGTCACCTTGTCAATTAATCTGTCAATGGATACCATGCACAGGATGAGCATGTGACTATGTTGCTCACTAAGGGTAACTAGTGAGTATTGTGTGTGTGACAGCCCTATTAACTTTCAATATGCATAATGCAGCTGACATAGTCTTATTTCCATGGCTCTGAAATGCTTTCTTTCATCTTTCTTTCTTTTCTTTCTTTCTTTCATCCCTTTCTGCTCTCTACCTGTGGATGAAGGATGACAGTTGGGAAGCTCTTTCTACTCTTAATAATGACCGATGAAACTCAAACACTAACACATGGCTTCATGAGAAAAGAAGAACAGAAGTTTGTTACGTGATTGAGTTTTGGATCAGAGTGAATCTCACAAAACCTGTCACAAAGATACATGAACTTCATTTAACCAGAAATACAATAGAAAAAAAAAAAGACTTAGTCTTTATTTTGCTTAAAGAAGACTTCACATACTTATTAGCATATCGCAAAACAATCTAAATGTCAGTAATGTAATTAAAAAAACTGAAAATAATTTATGCATCATTGTAATACTTGTACTACTGTACTTTTAATTTATTCTGATTTAATTGAAGAATTGTGTTACAGCATATTTTAGAACATTTAAAGTAAATTGGTATTAAGGATAATGGAAATTATTTAAAAAAAAGTATGTAATAAAAATGTCTGCATGCATTACGGTAATTAGTATTTGAATGTTCAATGTTTTTTATTATTATTATTATTATTATTATTATGAAAAATAATGTAACCTTTGTAATAAATAGATAAAATATGAAGAAGAAAAAAAAGCCTAAAAGTAGTCTTAATGTTCTCTGTGTCTCTCTATATTATATATATATATACTGTATATTGTATATGACCCAACCAGGAGTTACCATTATAGGTTGGTTTAAATAAAACACAGCCAGCATTTTTTACAAAATGTGCTATGTTAAATAAATGATTTGAGAGCATTATATGCCTCAACCAATAGGTTGCCCTTGGCCTTTCATAAACTGAATGCATTAGTGAAATCATGTTTTCCTCTAGAACAGGACAAGACATGTTTCTTAAGTCTACTCTCCTGTTAGGTCACAGAAACAGAGCTTTTAAACAATTGACAAAGACTGTATTCACACACAGCCTCAAAATCACCTTAAAATAGAACCATTTTCTTCAGAGTCACAGTGTTTCTTATGAGTCTTGTCTCTTTCCTCAAGGAATCTGTCCATCTAGAGGTGCATTTGCTGCTTTTGAAAGGAGGATGTTTCACGTGGACTCGATCTGGTTGAGCAGGTAGTTTCAAGACCGTATGGAGAACTTTTCTGCTTGCCATCACTTCAGGTTTACAGGAGAAAGCACTCATGCTGTCTGTGCTTTCAATATCTATCCGCTGCACCAGGTGCATGCTGGGTAGGGGCACCGCAGCTCTTCATGAGCCAAAAAGCAGCACTAATGGCGAGAGATGGCAAGAGAACTTTGCCATCACCAACAGGGATATACAATAAGGGACTTTTAATACTGCCATCACCCAGTCCTTTATTCTTTCAGTCCCTTCCCTTTCCTCGTCATAGTGTTGGCTTGAGGGTTTTTTGCTTTTCGAATACAGAGGTTCACCGAAAGCCTGTAAGTAACATGCTGAATTGAGCTGTTAGGTGTTTTCTGAAGGCCTTAAAAAGTCAAAAAGAAAACTGAATAGGGTTTAAGTAATTTTGTCTAGACCGCAATAAGGTTGAGAAGCAAAGGTCAAAATGAAATCAAAATGGACCCAATTTACTTTCTTAATGCTTGTTTTTATAATATTTAAAAAATATTCTGATACTGTAACATAAGACTTATTTACTTTTAGCTGAGATTTTGACGAATCCATCACCTGCTCCATAGTGGTACATTATACCAACTTATTTTTACAATCCAGTCAGTTGCCAGTGTATGAAATATTCCCAACTTTTTACTTTTTTTTTATTTATTTTTTTTTTATTGAATATCCAGTTTAAATGAAAAATGTAAAACTGATTCTGAATGACTGTAAATTAGATGTTCTGCCTGGCAAATGGTCCAAAGTAATGTCACTTACTCTGTGTCATCCTGCTGCGGGTCTAGAGTAATTTTGCATGCTCAAAGTCTTGTTACTTCACCTTTATAATGTAAACACACCCCAGTCAATGTTATGACTGAATGAATAAAATATATATATATAGCATGCATTGTAAAGGTGAAGTTACAAGAGTTTGAGCATGCAAAATAACTCTAGACCCGCAGCAGGATATAAATTTTGTCTCTAGGTCTTCTCTTTTTATTAAATGAGAAATAACATATTACAAATCATGTTAGATTTAGTACCTAAAATGTATTTACTTTACTATGCAAAAAGTCTTGGAACTTTGAAGTCTAGATCAATAGGTGCTATATGAATTCACAAGTCAGAGTTCACCAGACTTGATCTTTGGTACATGGCAAACAAACAGAAGTTGTGTTCCCGCTCTCCCAAAAAACATAAACGGCTTATAGCTAAGCTAAAAAAATGAGACGCCCCTTACCCATGGTAAGATCACAGTTAAATGTTTTCTCGTTGCTTCTTTGATAATTTTGTGTTGCTGGGGATATTAATGTCAAATATTGGTTGCTCAAAGCGGTCACGTCAGTATTTAGCATTTTAGTGAAACATCTGGCAAGCTTTGTAGCTCTTCTTTATTAAAAGTAATCGAAATGTGTACAAACTAAACTGTAATGCCAACATGAACAATTATCGTTTATTATGATTAATAAGATATTACTTGGCCATGATTCTGTAATTGACACCACCACTTGGGAAAGTCAAGGACGCGAAGACATTTCCTGCTGTGGTGGTGTTTGTGTGCACTCATTTCATAAATCACAATTCCAGCATGATTAGAGCAGAGTATAACGCATAATATGTGCACATGTATCAACCAACACTCACAAAAACTAAATTAAAATGACTTTTAAATTGAGTAGGAGATGAACTGATTTGTTTTTCTTGCATCACTTTTAAAAATCAACCATCACCGTTCACAAAATCCTTGACAGCCCCCCTCCACTCTTGCCCTTTATGCAAACCTTGCTGTGATCTCCATAGGACCCTTCATGCTCTAGTGCAGCTCCATGCATTATGTAATGCCACGTTTTACCGTCGCATCGACAGGCACATTCACAAAAGAGGAAGCAGGTGCTTAAGTGTTGTTGTTGTGCTGATGTAGTGCAACAGGAAAATAAGTGTTTAGTCATTCAGTGTACGTCTGCATGTCTTTCTTGGAGCGCAATATAAAATGCCTTTCACGTTAGACGGGCATTTTCCCAAAGAAACTAAACGGATACAAAGAAATCCTATTGCTGTCAATTGCATAGCATCCAATTGAACGCTCACAATCCTACACTCACACCTATTGACGGAAACTAAGGTGTGACAAGTTGTTCAGCACTTGGTATATATGCACAATCCTAAGTGTATATGACCACTAAGATTTACAGCGCAATCAAACGGTGTGCTGATTTGTAGATTTTACAACAGCCAGTGTTATAGGGCAGAGAGGAAGTGGAAAATAGTCATGAAAAATGGATTAAACATTTTTGGTGCAAGAAACTTCACCATTATAAGTGGACTCCAGAGCGTGGAAAAAATATGAAAATGCTACAAAAGCTTAAAATATGACCACTTTAAGGGTTAAGTTCAGTTCTAGGCTTCGAAGCAGTCTGGCTCCTCACGTAGGGATAAATTTGACTTCATTTCTAACTTGCTTTGTAGGCCTCAGATGATAGCAACCCTTGGAAATGCAATGAAATGTGGTGTTCAGCGGAGATTGTTTGTTCAAGTGCGGTGGGAAGTTTCCAGTCGCCCCTCAGCAGACACGACATCCAACGCAATATCTCAGGGTAATCATTTTCTCCAGACGGTCTCTCCTAGATGCTGCTGATGTGAAAACTAGATGTGAATTAGCTGCAAACCTCCACCGCCCACAGAACACGGACACAACCACCACGGCAAATCCACGGCGGATCTCCACACGGTAAGTGTAAGAGGAAGGAAAACATATATTCACAGCAGATTTAAAACTGTGACGAAGACACTGACACGACACGCAGATGGGACAATCTCTCGAGGGTCTTGCTCATGTTCTGAGTCACCAATCTGCTGATGGTACTAAAATGTTTATGGATGTGTAAATATGAATGTGTTGATATTTTGTAGGTTGTATAAAAGTGAAGTGGAAATCTGCGAAGAGAGTCATTCTTCTTTCTCTCATCTTACTCTCTGTAATCTGGTTTAATCGGTGATAAAATCAGCCCCCTCCTCTTCTTCATGTGTTCTCCACAGATGAGCCACGTGTCATGAATATAGATACCACAGCGCCATCTGTTGAAAAATATATGCAACTGCATTGCATGCCATCCAGATGAGAAAATTATTTTTTTCTACTTAGTAATCACCACTGGTGTAAACAATTTAACTACTGAAATAAAACAATTTTAGCATTTTAAGGCTCCCTTCACTTAAAACAATATAACTTTTAAATAAGTGATATTATGCAGTCAACTAATGATTATTGCAAAATCAACCCCTGTGGATTTGGATCACCTTAAAGTGGTTTATTTTGCCATTTATTTATAATCACATTCGTGAAATAATGATTTTAGATCAAATTATTTTCATTCAAGAACAATGAGGGGGTTTTTTTTCTTGTTTTTTTTTCAGGATTCAGTAGTGACACACATATTCTTCACATGAAGTTGCAGCATGATGTTGTTTTTTTTTTTTTTTTTTTGGTAGCTATTAGGTTTCATGGCTAGTAAGACATGTCTACAGTAACCTTCCTACTGTGCTCATGATTTGTGGTGTGTTTGCACTGGCCATAAAATTCATCACCTGCATCTCTTAAACCCAGTTTGATCAATCCCTGTAGTAAATTGTGGGTTAGTGAAACAGAACAGTTCAACCCAATCTTGGTCCTGCGTCTTATCTGCACCTTAGCACATCTAATCATTGATCTGTACTTGGCCATGGTCACAGTGTCAGTGCAACAGTGATGGGCAGATCAATTTTTATTCCACCCACTGGATGTTTGACTGGGTTTTGATGCAAGACGCTTTAGCTCCTCTCATCCAGTTTTAATCAGGAGCTTTTGTGTAGTGATTCATGGGATCAATAGAAAGCCACCCAGGAACTGGTGTATGCACCGCCACAGTAAAAATGGAGGCTGATTTTTTTTTTTTTTTGTTGTCAGTACTTTTCCGAAGCCTGTTTTTGATTTGCGAGACTTTCTTTGAGTCAGGGTTCCTCTTCCTGAAAAATCTCTTCATGCAGCAGTGCATTTTCTGACAGATGATAATCGGCACTGAGCCTCTAAGATACACAGAGAAGAAGCCATATCATTTCTTTGCCTTGAAGGGCTCAGCCACGCAGTCATTGGACCCTCGAGGTGCTGTAAATATTGCCTGTCTTGAAAAAAGATGAAGAGAAATGAGAGCAATATAATGAACATTACTTATGTCTCACAGAAAGCACAGACCTCTTAAATATTAACCAGCTCTACAGTATACACCCCAGACATCATCATCCTTACCTCACCTCGGTTACAAACGTCATGGAGAAATATAGGAATCCCGTTAAACAATCAATGCATTTTTCATGCATTTCAATAAGAAATGTCTGTTTACTTAAATAGTACAATAGTTTTGCTTCAGGGCCTCATAGTGCCATCCCACATAAGTAAAAAAAAATTAAAGTTTCCAAATGTCTCTTGAATTACTCTCATCAAGACATAATTTGCAGCATGAAACGCTTTGTTGGCACAAACCTTTTTTTTTTTTTCATCTTGCAAATTAAATTTTGTAGTTTTCTTCTTTTTTGTCACAAAACCTGCCAACTTTAGCATTTGCCTAATTTAATTAGTGTCTACCAAGTGGCAGATGATTTCTGAATTTGATTGGACACCCAGTCTTTGATGTTGACAACACAGGATATGGTAAGTGTTTTCTCTAATTATGTGATTTTACGGTTAGTTGTATTTGATCATTTGCATTTGCACTGTTTAGTCTGTCCAGTTGATTTGATGCAGAATCTGCAACCTATTTTTGTGTTGCAAACCTCTGTTTTAATGTGCATCAGTTTGCAGTTTGGACATGGTTGAAATGGTGCATGCATTAGACAGGCTGTCTGAGATATTGGGAAAAGTGTCCATCAGTGAGACCACCTGTTGGATGTCCTGCTAAGTGCCTGTAGTGGTGCGCACATTGAGTGGCAAGTTGAATCCCTGGATGGCCAACACACTGCAGCAAGGCTTAATGCCTTGATGTCAGTCTTACAATAAAAGAAGCTCTATTCTTAGCATGTCTTTCCATCAGTGCAAGAAAGGGAAGGCCTGTTCTAAAGGGTCGATAAAAGTTTTAAACATTGGTCCGGGGTGCCTCTAGAGATTATCACTCAATGTCACGCTGGAATTACACAGAAAGTGCAGAGTTATATTCAACTACGGCCACATAGTTTTTCATGATGCATGAGATTAAACATGCAAAAATGTCAGAGCACTTTGTTAGCACTTTCTCCCTGGTATTTTAAAACTTAATTGTCTGCAGAAAGAAATTGGGAGTGGAATTTCTCTAAGGTTTTGTACAGGCAGGATTGCAAGGATTGTGAAACAAAACCAGCCCAGTTGTGTCATTTCACGGTTTTTCTCAGTCTCCATCAACATTTCTTTCTGGGGGGAGATTGCTTTAACCCACAGACTACTTAAATAATACTTAAAAGATCAAACGTGTTGTGCAACCACTCAGATTCAATCAGAAAAATTGAGATGTTCTTCACTAATATGTTGAGAAATGGCACTAAATCAAAGCTGGATTCAAATTAACAGTTTGCACAAGTGCATATTCATATAGATTTATTTATTTTGTAAAGCGGAGTGCTGTAAAAATGCTGTTTTTGAGTGTTGAAGGCCACTGCCTAAACCCATTTAACTCAAGGCTGAGCTTTTTTTCTTGTCCGCTGTCTTCAGTTAGTTTAGTTTAATTTTTAAAAACAAGTAATACATTTTTTTTTTTTTTTTTGATTTTTCTCCATGTACAAGCTCATTTTCTGAAGGCTGTAAACACACAAACAAACTAATCCCATTCACTCAATATCCCTGTTTCTCCTTTCGTCTGAGGGCACGAAACAGACAGATGCAGACTCGTTCTGCTGAGGTAAATTATCCTTTCAACATGAAGGTCTTGACTGAAAGGAAACGGAAAGCTGCTGCTGGGAATAGGTCTTATAATCGACAAGAGGCCATGAAAAAAAGGGGGTTTTGTTATCTGGAAAATATTGAGCAGGGCAATCCTCTACCTTATTAAGGAACGGTTCGACATTAAGATGGAGTGCTGGAATGACTTTGTGTGGGATGGGAGAAAACCCTTTTATTGTCTGTTCCACTGAAGTTAAATTTGTTGCCGCTGAAGCCAGGCGAAATGAGATCACGCGTGAGTAGATGAACAGAGGAAGAGCGATGGAGCACTAGCGACTCAATTAGCTTATCGATCCACCAGCCAGCTGCTAAAATGATGCATGTTATCTTAACAGGTCTTTTTTTTTTCTCAGTGATGAGAATTCAAAACAATAATCTCCATCTTTCAAATTGAATTCGACCACGGAGAACTTAAGAAAAATCTTTAAAACATGAATCAAAATGCACACTTTACTTGATGTAAGTTACTTTCACTCAGAAATGAATCATATTACATGGACAGAATGGGATTTACAGAAATCTCTTGAATCTGAAAGGAGAGTATAGATGGATACATGATTTATATTAAGCACTGGTGTGTTGTTAGAAGCACAAAGATTCTTCACGGCATGCATGTGGCATTTTACAGGCACTTATAATACATTCACAATGCTTTAACCCAACAACAAAAAAGGGCATCTAATTGTTCTAATCTCCCTCTTGACAGACCAGTTTTGATGACATCATTGAGCTCCATGTATCCTCTTTTTCTTATTATAATTGTGTGCTTTTAGTATATGATTAACCACAAATGCATGATTGGGTTAATAACACCTTGCATAAGACAGAAAACAGCCACGCTTGAACTTTGGTGTCTCGTATTTGTTGTGATGTGGCATTTCAGACGAGGAAATTTTAACAGGATCTGCCAGTTGATTGCTTTCCCTCACTCCAGCGATTGTGCATTAAAGAACTGAATTAGACATCTTGAAGATATATAATGTTTTAAAATAATTGATACTATAAAAACTTACCACAAATAAAAGGGTTATAACACAGTAAAATATTTTTGGAGTTGTAAATAGGTGTAAAACAATTTGGAAAGACATGCTTTATGATCTTTGTGATTTGTACCAAAACCATGCCATTTTTGTTGATTTCTTTTTACAATGTCCCTGTTCATCCTATTAAAAGATAGCTTGCTATTTTCTCTTGCTCTACTTTCCCTTATTCATTCCCTTCCTCGTTTCTTCAGTTTCTACTTCAGCATTCCTCAAAGCGTCCCTCAGCGCGACCGATGGTGATGAATTATTGTTTGCTTGCCTTGTGGAAGTGCTAATTCATCTGTGTGGTCAGGGTTTGATGTGTTATGATGCAATGCTTAAGACGCTTCATCAATTCAGTCTCTAATACGCTCAAACGCCTCCGTGCAGCCCTTCCACTGTCTGCACAATACCCCGCAAGAACAACAGACAGGCCACACAGCAAACAAAAGCTGTCCTCCTCCGGTTTAAGCCATCTTTAGTCTGTTCTGTTGTCTTCCCAGCTCTTTTTCTTTAGCAAAGAGCTGATAGACATTTTCTATTCTCAATTGCACAGATATTTGAAGATAACGCAATCTTCCTTTTGTTGTAACAAACCATCCCATACTCTTAAAATTGAAGGTTCTTTATTGGCACTAATGGTTCCATGAAGAACCTTTAGCTTCCATGAAACCTTTCCATTCCACAAAAGTAGCTTTTGAAGTGGAAGGAGATTCTTTCGATTTTTTTTAGAATGTTTATTATTAGAATTCTTCTTTAAACCATCCTTTGGAATCTTTACAAGTGCAACAAACTGATACAGTTGGACAGAAACGTTGTATGTTAATGTATGCTACTGTAAAATGTAGTTAAGTTGGTAGTTTCACCACTTTTAGTTACCTCTTTTCACTGGAAGGAAGTTAGCTTTAAGAACAGAGGTAGAGTTTTGTTCTCCATGTGTTGTCATTGTTGATCTTTTTCTCTAGTGTTTTGTACGATGTAGCCTGTGAAAGCAACTCTAGCAGCAGATGTATCTAGCAGTTTTTTTTCTTTTTTTACTCCACTTTCTCATGTTATTGAGGCCAGGAGGCTTGCAATGTTCCTAATATTTCTAGCTGACACGGGGAGTTGAGAGCATCCCCAAAGAGAGTCTGAGACGACTTGTTTAGAAATTGTCTTACACTTCAGCGCTTTCCTCCAGTTGTCTAGCCAGCAAATCCTTCCATGATATCTCCCCCCGTTTCTCTCAGCTCTGTAAATATTTGAAGAGAAAGTTTGTACTTCCAGAGCAATTTGGAGAATCCCCGTGTGCCCTCATGCATGAAATGATTTGATGTTCTCAGAGGAAGAGCCGCACAGTCTCACAATGGCTGGCAGGTTTGGTTTCTAAACTGTGATACAGTTTACGCTGGATAAGAAGGGATGATGACCAGGTTTATGAAAGCAAAGGTCCCTGTGAATCTGTGTCCTCTCTGCCTTTTTCCAGAGTTGGGTGTCAGTCTGAGTGGCAGGTCATTCATCATTGTCTTACAACCTTTCTAGCACCCACACGAGATGGAATACTGTGGCAGTGCAGGTATGTTGTTTTATGATGGCACATGCATATTTCATGATGTCATAAAACACACAAAAGCAAATAGGATTTATATTAGATACTATTCAGATCTACCTTGCAATATGCACTTCAGATTGAAAAGTCTAACCTCTACAAGGTCTACTTTTTCCAAGGGTATTTCTTGCTGATACTATTCATGTATAATCAGAATTTCTGAAATGTAAAATATGTAAGCTTAGAATCCTCCCACTGAAAATATCATAGAAGGCAGTGCAATTATTGGAACATGATTTGCATCAGAAATGCCTATGATGCCTAAAAATGTTTTCTAGGTCATGTTTTGAGTTAAAATGTTCATTGTGGATTTTTCACGTCAACATGCTAAAAGCGTTTAAAAAATGCAGGCTACAGATATGTGTATACAGATATTTTGATGTTTTTTTATCTTTTATTAATTTATTTTGTTTATTATTTGTTATTATTATTTGTGATATTAGTCCTTAAATGTGTTCAATATTTTATTGCCATTCTAATTACAGTCAATCTTGCAATGGATAAATTGCAAACAAAATGTAGTTGATGAAAAAATATATAAAACACATTTTATGCCATACATAAAACAAACAAGCTTTTAACTTATAAGAAATGACACCACCAAAATGAGACTCATAAAAAATTGCCCTTTTTTCTTCAAATTAAATAAATAAAATAAAGCCATAACTCTGTTATTAACAAACGCTCGAAAATGTGCTGATGAAAAAAGCCATTTGTTACCATCATGAATATGTTGTTTTGGAGAGCATTAGTAATCAGACGGCATAATTCAATCAAGGAGATATTGAATTACGACCAGCGATACAAACATAAATGCATGTGTGAATATTAATGAATGCAAACTCTACTGCAGTGTACGGCATCAATATTGTCTCAAAGTGCCTAATAAAACTCCTGAATCAGCTCCATGTACCCAAGTCTTCACCATCTGTCCTCTCATTTTCAGTCTCCCCTCCCGGCGGAGCATCAGATATCGAAGCAGACTGGAACACTATCCACCTGAAGCTCTGCTGAGACAGCAGCCACCTCCACCAAACAATCCCTTTCTCAGACGCCTCCATCGATATCTGCACAAAAGCAAAGCGCAGGAAACTCTCCCCACAGAGAGGAAGCCACCTGTGATCATTAACCTTTTTTCACGTGTTAATAGTTTAGCGTAATGCGTAAAAGCATTGAATCTTAATCTGTGGTCTAAAGCACAACCTGTAGGTGGATCGAATCAATACATAAGTGGTGTGCAGTCATTAAGACTGAACCTATACAGGTGGATTGGCTTTGAGAGACCATTCACCCCCCAAATTTTTTAATTTGTTGTTAATTTACCCACCCTCAGGCATTCTTCTTTAGTAGAACAATAAATAAGTTTAGCCAATATATCATAAATATCAATATACAACGTCTATGAGTCTATGATGCTGTTTTTTTGCCAGCATCTTGCATGTTTTTTTACAGTGCTCCAGTTACTCCAGCAGTCACTGAACTGAGAAAACCGTTCATATTCAGACCGGAGAACTGATGAGCATGCATGAACACAGCACTTAATGGAGTGAAATCACAGTTTGATTTGAAGAATTTATTCACTTTATATGCTTTAAAACATGTAAAACATCCCATTTTACATCATTATTGGGTACTTTGATAAGAGCATTCTGTATACTCAATGTGTGATCATGTTAAACAAACTGGTGAATTGGTTATTTGAACCAGTTCGTTGAAACAAACAAACTGTCCAAGTTTACAGAAAAGAATCAGACTTTCCTTTTGCCTGAGGCTCTGGATTACAGGAAATAATGTTGTAAATGGTATGCATTATCTTGCACAGACTGATCATTTCACTTCATAAGACCTTAACCTTTAGTTTTGTATTTTCTTTTTTTAAGTAATGGTAGTGGTTGACTTGCACTTTATGAATCACCAAGGACCAGGATTTCAGCTAAAAAAATTTTTTTTACTCTTCTACTGAAGAAAAAGGTCAACTACATCTTTGATGGCCTGATGAGGAATAAATAAACAGCAATTATGCATTTAATGTTAACCTCTTAAGATTTTCGAAACCAAAGGGTTGTTGGTTCAAATCCCCCAAAAATCCAGTATCACCGTATTGTGTCCTTCAGCAAAACACTTTGCAGTGGAATAATTTATTAGGCTTTGTTTTTAGAGAAATATAAAACATATGTATTCATGTTCATGCTAGCAAAAGTGCCAATAGCCTGAGAAAAAATAAACGTATTTTCAATTTTAAATGAATGAAACTTGTGAAATTACTTTCATTTTTTTCTTGCTGCTGCTTTTCCTCTGCTTTTTCATCCTTTACTCTTCACCCCCGCCGAACCCATTTCTTCAGTCAATAGCACCAGTCTGCTTTTCGTTTAATTTCTGTTGTTTTTGTATGTTGGAGTGAAGAGCACTTCAGAGATAAGTATGGACTTGTGTCACACTTTGGCCTGATCGTTTCCCTCCCCCTTCGATATCCCATAATGCACAGAGGGTCACATCAGTTCCGGTGCTTCAGCGCCTGTGTGTGAAGGACTCTCTGTGCTGGGAGTGTTTTTGTGCGTGCGCTGGGTAAGATGATTGCAGGCCAGCACAATTGTTTGGTGTCAGTCTCTGTTACAAGGAGATGATGGGAAAGAGTTGAGACGGAGTCACTTTCTGTTAATGCACTGGGCCACGTCCAGGTCACATTTCACACACCACACGATTACAACAAATGTAATTGGTGCATATTTGCCACATTATTCCAACCCTAATCTCTATATTAACAGTGTCATAGATGCACGATGAATTCAACTCAATGCACGAAACACAAATAGATTCGTTACACCAGCGCTCAGTGCCTGCGAGCTTAAATGTTCCCTTTTCAGCGCAACTTTTTACAAGCAACTGTAACCCGAAATTGCAGAAGTAACTGCAGTGTTTAATCATGCTGTGTGCTGCACTTATTGGCCACCATTTCTTCTCATTTTTCTCATCCTGTGCTAACACACTGCGTTGATCTAATGCATAGGTCTGCCGTTTTTGTTTTTTCACAGCTGAAACAGATGCTAAAGTACTTTTCCGTACATGATGGAAACATTAGGCTTTGCATAAAGTGTGATGATTTGGAAGGTGCCTCGAGGAGGTCAGGACAAATTGACCTGGCTGTCTTTAGTTAGCCGCACATGTGACCTCTTAACCGCAGGTAACTGGAAACCACTGATGCTAACTGGATTGATTTGAGATGGTACAGTATCTTCTTGTGCCTTCTTTTTCCCCTGCTGGAATATCTCCAGGCTGGAAAGCAGTTGCACAACTCAAGAAACAAACCCTGTTTACTGCTGATTGACAGAATTGAAACTGATGAATTTGTTAGTAGCACTGTCGGTGCGCAGCAAAGTGCAGGGGGTTACACAATGGCGAGATTAATGATGCAGTAAAATGATGTCTCTGTCATTCTGCACTGTTAGCCATACACACGTACACACTAACAACCAGACAGACTCGCTCAGTGTGGCAACTTCAGCCCACACACACCCACGACACGAGTCTTTATCATTCTCCAACTGTCACACACCCTCAGAAGCTTGCACATCATCACAAATACACATCTGGACATTTGTTAGTGTTTGTTAGTAAGTTCACATCCCTGTTACTTTTGCTCATACTTTGGGTTCAGGACTTGTTCAAATCAACAAAACTTAAGTATTACATTTAAACATCCCAAACAACCTAAGAGCTATCATGGAAATCAATTAAAACTACTAAGAACACCCTAGCGATACATAGCAATACCCTGATACCACTCAGGACATCCTAACAACTTCGTCGTAATATGTTAATCACCCTGAACATCTTCACAACTGTATCTCAACACTCTCACAAGCTGAAAACACTTTAGCAACCTCATAAAATCCAGGCAACTACTCTGAACACCATTGCACATGTGTAGCAACAAGCTAAAAACACTTACAAGATCTTAAAAACCACATAGCAATTCCCAAACAACTATCAAGAACATTACAAGCTTGTGGATTAAAATCATCTTACAAACTGCTTAGCAAAACCCTAGTGAGTCATGCCAGATGCGTGAGAGTTGGCCACCCTGGTAAAGGTATTATAAAAATGCCACAGAAACTGCATTGCAGCAAGCTAAAAAACACTTGCCTCTTACGTTAGCCTTGGTTACCACCCAGAACACACTGGAAACAGCATATAAACCCATCAAAAAAAAAAAAAAAAAACTACCAATACCTTCCCCATTGAAAAAAAAAAAAAAACAGCATACTGGTTAGGTATGTTTTGAAGCTGGGATGCTGGTTTGAGCTTGCTTGATTATGCTTGTACTTAGCCGGTCATGTGCTGGTCCTAAATTGGTCCGACCATCTTAAAACCAGCACATGGTCAGCTAATGACCAGAAAAAACCAGAAAAGAACCAGCTTAAACCAGCTCAAACCAGTGTCCCAGTTTCAGAACAGATCTAACGAGCATATGCAGTTTTTTTCAACAGGGTTTACAACCACCCCTGACACCATAGCATCAGCAAGGTAACAAATTAACGCAGAACACCTTGGCAACCATATAGAAACAAAATAAAACACCTAAAGGGATACTCCACCGTGTTTTCATATTAAACTATGTTTTTCTCTTAACTAAGACGAGTTGATACATACCTCTCTCGTCTCAGTGCGTGCACTCAATCGCTTTGGCGCGCGGTGACACTTTGAAAGCACTTAGCTTAGCCCATTCATTCAATACGGGCCAAGCAGAGAAGCTTCCAAACACCTCCACGTTTTCCCTATTTAAAAACAGTTACTCGCGTAGTGTAACTCGACCTAGGACGGTAACACAAAACAAAACGTTGTAAAATGTATAACTATATTGTGTGGCGGAATGCCATGGCAAGTGCTTGTAAGCACTTTGTCTTGGAGCAGTAATATCTTCACTCGTGAAATATCCTCTCACCGGCCCCCTCTCCCTCTAGTGAAGATATAACTGCGCCACGCACTGAGACGAGAGAGGTATGTATCAACACATCTTAGGTAAGGGAAAAACATAGTTTAATATGAAAACACGGTGGAGTATCCCTCTAAAACAGAACACCTAAAGGCCATTCACACTGCACCGACCGTCGTGGACAAATGGCAACAGACACGTTCGTCAGGTTTTGTCAGATTGATGTGTTACCCCCTCGGCATCGGTTGTCATTAGTTTGCAAATATTCACTTATTGAGCATCTTGAATTGATGTTTGTCGGGTCTTGGAATGACCGAGAAGTGACATAATGTACCATACCATAATCTGGTGACTGTCTATGTCTGACCTTAAGAAATTTTACGACCTAACAACTATCGAGAACAGAAACAAAGACAGAATCCTAGCAACTGTTTAGGAACATTCCAGAACACCAATGGATACAGTAGCAATGTCCTCTAGCATTGTAACAGTGTAACAGTGACGATTGCATGGCGCTAACACCACTCAGATTCTCTTAAGGAAAATCTTGTTTATATTGTGGTTGATCTCCTAGAGTTTTATACACACATTCACATTCCCTCACAGTGCTGCTATCAAACACCATCCCACTGAAGCATGCTGCAGCCTATTAGTGGCTAGCACATCAGCGCTGCCAGAGGGTCTCTCTCTTTCTCTGTCTCAGCCTCTTCCTCACCATGGCCTGCGGGCACTAAAGCTGAGAAGCACAGAAGTGGGCTCTCTCACAGATTGCTCTACCTCTACCTCTTAATTGTTTCCTCCAGTGGTTATAATTGCATTCTCTCTTGCACTTGTAATGACTGGGCATCTGTCACTGAGCCACAGTGCCATCTGCTGACAGCTTGAGTCATGAGCCTTTCCACACGCACAAAAACAACAACAACTTGTAATAAAAGCCAACACACCACCACAGTGATCGGAGTGACAAATGGTCCCTTTTTTCGGCCAAACATAACAACACCATAACTATTTACTTACACTCGGAAATGTGCTGATCAAATGTTTCACCATTTCTCAGAATTATGACGTCCAATCTGTATCCCATAATCCTTACTGAGAAGCCCCTTTTGGAAGAGCTTCAGTTGATTGGCACATCGGTCTAAGATTACAAGTTTTCCCAGGTTGATCAAATCCTGTATTTAGTGGCATGATATTGCTTATATTTACTTCTTTTATGTACTGATATTTGTGCTACCAAAAAAAATATGTCCAGACAATAAAACAGGAAAAAATCCCACTGATTTACACTGGAAGAGGAACCAGGAGCCGGATTCCCAAAACTGTTACAAGAACGTCTCAAAAACCTTTGCTAAAACAATGTTAAGTTGATTTATGTTTTTATTATTCTTAAGACTATTCTAAAGACAAAACTTGAAGATTTTGAATCCCTGAAAAGAATGATCGTAAAAGACTAAAATTAAGGTAACCTCCAACTTGTCTTAAATACACAAAGGTAAGATGTCTTAATTAATTTATTGGGTTGTATCAAAGATTAAGCATTACAATGTAACACTAGCTAAAAAAACTAAACAAAACATTACTATTTCCATGGGTGTGCACAAGTAATCTAAAGTGACACCATCTCTACATTTATGACTTAAAAGTACTTTTTTATATTAATAATCTTCTGCAGATTTTCTTTATGATTATTTAGGTAATCTTAAAGCAATGCAAAAAGATGGACTTCAAAGCTTTCTTGCTGAATTGATGTGCAAGTCTTTTTTTTTTATTGATCTTGAGAACTTTAAAAGAATTGCATGCCTTACAAACTTCTGAGAATTTATTTTGAAGAAATTATTTAACTTTTTTCTTAAGATTCTTGTGACTCTGGCCCTTGAACCATATCTTCAGACCATAACCGAGGCTGGAAGCTGATTTTTTTTGTATTTTTTATTATTTGACCTGGACCAGAAACAATCTGGCAACCATCCCAGCAGTGTGGAGCTGACTGTGCATGGGTAAGTACAATGCATTTTCTTATAAAGCATTTACACAGTCTTATCATAAAAATTATGTATACAGTATATGAAGCATGAGCTCACAGACCTTTGACCAGAAACATTTTTTAGAGCAACAGAGCTTTGCTTCAGATGAGCCCTTTAGGGGTGTCATGCTTTCGTCTTGCACTGGATCAGGATCCTAATCCGTTGTCTTACAGGTGTGGCGACCGGAGACTTTCTAATGAGGGAGTTTTTGATCTCACATTTTGTTTGGAGCATCGGGTGCAAAAGCTGCCATCGCATCGGGTTTGATGGTCTCTGTCTCGAGGTTCATACTTGCCATGGCACTGGAAAACTTAATTTGTTTAATTGGCCGTTAAAATTAGTTGTTGAGAAAGTTGAAGCCAAACTTTACTGACATCACACCCCTCTCTGAAGATAATAAAGTTGTCACTGCAAATCTCCTTTATTCTCTGCGACTTTCTTTCTCTCTCCAATCAGCAGTTTCACCCCACATTGAATCGGAAAGAAACCGTACTACGGTGGCAAAGATGTGTTTTTGTTGCTAGCACCACTTATGAAATATGACAGGGAGGCTTACTGCAGAAAGAGTTATGATTTATATAACCATTCGCCTGGTGTCTGGATTCAATATAGGCTATTGTTATATGCCACCGTTTCCATTTAAAATGGTTTTTGTTTTCTTTTTATTATTTTTCTATCAAACATGATGAATTTTCCCCTCGGAGATGATGAATTGTTTGCTGTTTGCTGCTTCTGAAGAGCGTATGGGTATGAATTATTCCTTGGAGAGAGAGTATTTTGGTAGTTTGGTGTGGATTTGTTTGCACTCTCATTACTATAAGACCGTCCAGTAATCCTCCGTAAATATCTTGTTTTGATCCTGCTCGGTCTTTCTTCCGATCTACTTTGTCTTCATAGTTTGACGTTCCTAAGACAAGCATCACTTATTTCTTGTTCTTATGGTAAGGGATTTGACTAATCCCATCATTATTCCATTTCTATGCGTAATTTGTCCCACAATGTTTGTGCTACTGACATTAAAGATACTTCAAATGCATTGCTAGTATTCTTCTAAGCAATGTCGACATGGGAGTTTAGTCTTTGGATAGCAAAACTAGAGAAAATGCTCACAATGATGGTGCATAACTAGAGTCCTGAATATCATAGACACTACAGAGTTTCAATTGACCAATAAGCAACCACCAAAGCACCCGGGACAGCTTATACCTTCATCCAGGAGGACTGGGGGATCCACTTTATTTCAGTCTGAAAATTTAAAACTGATCAATTGGGTTTAGTGTCAAGACCATGAGTTCTAATCCGACAGAAGGATGAAATGATCTACGGCAGCTGATAACGCTGATATGTTTTGTGGTCTGTAAGGGAGACTAAAGTGGCTGCAGTCGTCCTCTCGGCTCATCCCGGTATCGGTGTGTGTATCATCCTTCAGCGCTGTCTGAGTCGAGCCTGCAAACCTGATGATAGCAGGCTTCCTGTACAGCTGCCAACACACTCTCGCTCCCTGGCTCAGCTTCAGCCCGCCATTTAAGCCCTGTAATAGATACCAGGTAAGTGTAATGCTGTTTTTTCTCCTTTAATAAGGGTCCTACAGTCAGCCAAGAAGATAAGATTAGGAGACAAAATTGCAGTCTTGTAAGAGAGTGTCAAGTCTCTTCCTACAGTATGCAAAACTTGAGAATTGATCAGTGAGCATCATCATGTAGTCAAGTAATAAATAAAATACATGCTGTAAAAATGGTACAGTAGCTTCTCTTTCATAAAGGAAAAGTATAGTACTTAAAATATAAATAAATAAATATAATAATATTTTTTTTTATTATTGTTTGTGAAGTGTATATATATATATATATATATGTGTGTGTGTGTGTGTGTGTGTGTGTGTGTGTGTGTGCTAACTATATATGTTTTCTTTCTGAAGTTGCAGAAAAAGCCACTTTAGATAAACAATAAGTTATGTCTTCCATGGTGGTTCTGGCATGTCTGCAAGTATGTTTTACTGTAAATGATTTTCTTTTACAGTGCACTGAAGCAGCTCTATTACAAGACCATAAGCAAGCCTGGTTTTACGTGAGTCATGTGGCATAACCTCAGAGCTGTAAAAGAGTTGCACTTGGAGGTTTGTCTTATTATACTTTAGCACATGGATTGCTGAATGTAAGTTCTGGCTGCATATAAAAATAGTTCATCTGAAGCCATACGATAGCTTGAACAGCTTTGAGGCCTGATCTTTAGGTTGTGGGATGTTTAGCATGAGCTTGAGATTTTGTTGTTGTTGTTTTAGCAATTAGCTGGTTGAAGGAAGAGCAATAGCACTTTTTTTCCTTGTCATCTGGTACTAGGTTCTCGGCTGCACTCCAAATGGCTTTTGGAACGAGGTTGTACAGTATGTGAATAAATGAAAGTGAGTTTCTCTTTCCTTTTGTCAGTTGTCATTATGTGTGAGTGTGTCAGATACGAAAGGAGTTACCCTTGAGGAAGCAGTGGAGAACAGACAGCTGGGTTAAATTGTGTGCATGTCAGAAAACGAAAGGGTTTGCAATGATGGCTTTTCTCTGACAGATAGATCCCGATGTACCTTTTTACCAGCACATGTTTACTGAGTTTTTGCTACTGCTGCACTGTGGCACAAACCTTACATGTATTTTTCAGTTGTCTAAGAGGTCTATTATGCAGTCGACTACTTAAAGATGCATTTTAAAGCTCTTCTGAATGTCACTGGTTTGTTAGATAGTGGTTATGATTACTTGCATAAAGTAATAGAGTATATACAGTAGTTCCTTGCACTATTGTAAACTGAGGTTTCAAAAGGGGGGTTTTGCAACAATGTCAAAGAAGAACCACTTTTTTCCACTATAAAGAAACTTTTGATTAAAGGAAAGGTTCTATGGATGTTAAAGGTTCTTCATTGAAAGTTAAGCAAAGCTTTAAAACACCCACAATACCCTAGTACTTTTTATTTTATTTTTATTGTGATTTTTTTGGTTCTTAAAGACTCATTGCTGTTTTGTGATATTGTTTTGCTTGCAGAGACACATTTATTGCATGGTTCAGTCGGGATCTGAGTGTGTCTGAGTCATCCAGAGGAATCTGAGAGGCCATTACTGACCGTCCTCTTCCATTCGCTCTCCACTGCACTTGTCACTAACTGCTGTCATCATGCCACTTTTCTAAGTGATACGATGTTTCTGTCCTTTTGTGCGCAGAATTGAATGGCTTTTACTCAGACTTCTACTGACCCAATATGAGTGTGCATGTGGCCTCAGGTTTAGGCTGCTGGTATTGTGATGCTTATATGAGTTTTAGGCCTTGTTGAGGAACTTATTTAATAAAAAAAAATAATAATTCACCATCAGTTTTTTAAAACATGGAAAACAGAATCCCGGACATTTCTCTAGACTTCTGTGTTCAACAGAACAGAAGAAACAGTGATAAAGGTTTAGAGCTACATGAGGGAGTGTAAATGATGACACCGCTTCATTTTCAGACAAACTGTGCCTGCATGATTGATTGATTGATTGATTGATTGATGCCAACCCTTATCTGTGATACTGTGCATCTACAGTAGCGGTGAGATATTGCTGGTGCTTGTTCGGAGATATGTGTCATTCATCATCTCTCGCTGGTGGACAGCAGGTGATTGATCACAGTAATTCACAGTCGCTGGGTTATTTGAGCTTCATTCCCTAAGAGAGTCACACTTCTGTACCCTATATACTGTATTAATTAGGTTCACAACTGTACTAGACATGCAGTACACCTTGCACGATGTAAGAATGTTTTTAGGGTGAATATGTGTCTCTCTCTCAGTTCCAGGGCCTGCGCCAAGGGGGCGCATTCACGCTGTATTTATCGTGTTTACGCTGTACCGCTTTCCACCGGAAGGTGGCGCTTTAGATTGACACAAAATCTGATCCCCTCTCATTTTACCCACCCAGTTGCTTAGTGAAATGATGCTTTTTGAGTCTGTCATGTCATTAGATTTGGACAGTTAGATCACCCTCATAAAAAAAAACTATTTTTTCTCTTTGTCTTGTTTTTTTTCATAATAATCCATACATGCAGTCCAAACACATACATATACATATAACATATAACTTATTTCAGAAAACAAATCTTGAATGAAAGTGTATTTTGTTCTTTAGTTTTTATCTAAATCTGGTGAAAATGTATGTATGCTTGAATCAACTTTAAATTAGCATTTGGACGTGGCATAATAATTTTTCAATTTAAGATGTTTTTATGAATAAGTTTTTTTTTTAATAATGCAGTTTTGCTTTGCATGAAAGTCTTCTTTCTAGAAAGCAAGACAAGTATAGGCCTTTCAATTCACTGCAGCTATTTCATCAAGGTATTAAAAGAAAAGGACACAAATAAATGGAGAAAATGTTTAGTCTATATTTTAAGATATATAAGGATTACAATTGACAAATGAAATAATCTTGAACGTCTTGCTTATCATGTTTCACAAATCACTGCATTGATTCCATTCACATAACATTTCAGTCAGCTTTCAGATACCTGACCTTGTGGCTCACACTGTTATTTAAACCCCATGCTTAGATCTGGCATCTAGACAAGTATCTAGACAAGGCTGTGCCAGCTTCAATAGCTCGGGTTCTGCACCTGGTCTCACTGTTTTACACGTCAACATTCAACCAGGCTTTCACTGAACAGCAGGACTTAGAGGTGAAACTTTGGACCTAGCAGAACAAAGAAACTAAAGCCATGTCTGAGCTAAATAAGGAGCGTTTCCACATAATCACTGATGTTTTGCAAGGCAATGAAAAGCTGTTGGCTGTTTGCGAATGTACGCCTCTAAGCCCAAGTTTCTGTCCAGCAGGAAACAAATCTTAACAAGTCAGCTCTTGCCCTTCCGCTCAGAGTACTTTGCTCTGTTGTGACATTGCCACAAGCAGAGAAACCTGTTTGACATACCAATGCATTCAAGAGCTTTCAGAAATGAAAGTAACAGATGCAGTGCTCCAAAAAGTAATCCGACATTTTAGTTGCACACATAGATGTCTGATTGTCAAGGCACTACATTGCAGCAAGTGTCACCAGTGCTCAAATGCTGCATGAATGTAGGTGAAGTGTCTAAATACATCGGAGGCCTCTGTATTTTTACAGTTGTATTCCAACAGTGCTAATTGCATTTATATTGATATATTTTATTTATGAATTCACTTTTTCTATTTGCTTTTATTTTTATTATAGATATTGTGCAATCTGCACATAGCATGATTCACGTTTTATATTGTTTAATATTGTTTGCATGTTTAGATTCTGCAGATATAGAAAATGGAGTGACTCGTAATTAATATATTTATTTATTTTATACAATTATTTACAAGGATTTGTATTGTTTGCATGCACGATGCGTGTGCAGAATCTGCGGATATATCATAACATAATAAATGTAATATTTCACCCTGATTTATTATCGTAGCGTGTCTCGTTAAATCAGTGCATTGTGAATTATTTTGCAGTTTGAATTTTCCTGCATGTTACTGTGACACACGGCTGTAATTTAACTCTTATAAACCCATATTACTCTCAAGACTGATCGGATTATGATTCTGTTGACTTGCGTAATTACGCATGGTAATACATGTAGCTACTACGCACGGGCGGGGCGGGGTCGCCTCCAGCTGCGGTGGTCCAAGGGGTTGATGCTGATGGATCCAGCTTGACAGAACAAGGTTATCCGCCAGGAGAGTGTCCGTCCATTTTCTTCACCCGCTTCTCACTCACAGTAGCAGTAGCACCCCGCCCGTTCGCCGCTCGCTCGCGCCACGGAGCGCGTCTCGAGGCAGAGGCGCAGGACGAGTCCAGGTTGCCGCGCCCAACATAACACGGGATGCGACAGACTCCTGCAGCTGGGCTGGGATGCAGAAGCAGGAACACAAATGATGTCGTTTGGAGGAAACATCGTCTTTCTTGCACTTTGCTGAGACGAGAAACGCGAAGAATCTAGAGGAGGAGGTTTTTATTTGCCGCACAACACCGGAGTTGATGGAACAGGAAAAGTCATTTGCATGGATCTAATTAGCCTTTACTGATCATTCGCGTGTTAACTTTTACCTTAATGTGAATCTGGGAAAACCGTGTGTGTTCTTTGCGATGCACCTCATTCGAGTGTTTCTCTAACGTCTTCAGCACACTGAAGCTGTGAAGATGCAGATGCTGCTGCTTTTAAGGACGATCTTTTTCATTGCAGGTTGTCCACACGTTTTGTTGCACGGAGAAAACCGTCATGCACACACCAAAGAACCAGTCACTCTTAGGAGCCTTCGTGATGCCAAACCCAGTGCCACACACCCTGCGAGACATCAAGCCGCAGGTACACCTGCCTTCAACATCAGACAGACTTCAGAAGACAACACTAACTTGCCTGAACATCTGATGCTGCTTTTGGAGAGCGGAGGTAAGCGGTATGGATACAGACATCTCTTGTCGAACAGAACACACACAGTCACGGACAGAGGCACAAAGCTGCATAAGCCCTTGCGGCGACATAAAAGGAAAAAGTTGAATGCTGGGATGCCTGCTACCATGGGAACAGTAAGTGGACACAATAACTCTAAGCCGTATTCAACAAGCAAGCGAGGAAGAAACCACAGACGCAAACGAGGCACAAAGGAACACCACAAGAAAGTGTTTAAGAGCTTGAAAAGGGGCCGGAATAAAAGCGCTGTCCCACTGACACCAGTTGAAACTTATTATAACGCCCTGACATCCTCTTTATCCATGTGGGAACCGATGCCTAAGCCTCTAGCTCTCACCTCCACAGATTTCCCATTCGATCTCACCAGATATGCTGAGTTCCACACCAAACCGATAGACGACCCGTGGGACGCCACGCCAATGACACCTCCATACGCCGAGGATGAGGAGAGCGAAATCTTCCCCAATCCTTTCTACCCCGTCACTAGCGAGACGTACGGGGCGTATGCAATCACCATCATTTCCGTCCTCATTTTCACTGTTGGAATAACAGGGAACATAGCAATAATGTGTGTGGTGTGCCATAACTACTACATGAGGAGCATCTCAAATGCTCTTCTGGCCAACCTGGCCATCTGGGACTTTGCACTGCTCTTGTTTTGCCTGCCACTCGTGGTGTTTCACGAACTCACAAAGACCTGGCTGCTGGGCCAGTTCACCTGTAAAGTCATACCCTATATTGAGGTAATGGATTCCATGTTCAATCACAACAGGTTTTAAAATGTTTGTTTACATATGCTTATGTGGGATAGATGGAAATCATTGCTTTTAATAATGGCGTTTTAGCTTGATTAGAGTGAACCTCAAACACTAACTTAACATTTTGGCACTTAAAAGGATTTCTCACCCAAAAATGCTAATTTTGTCAGTTCATCACCTTCATAAAGATGGCTCAGTATTTGTTGTCCACAAAAAAATATAATAATAATTCTAGGCCCAAATTTAAGATTTGAAATTTTAAATAAAATTCAAACCTTATAAAATAAAATAATGTAATTCAAATTTCATATAAAATACAAACAACAAACCTAAAAAAAAATTAAATGCTTTCTTTCAAATTAAGCATGAACCTTTCTATTGCAAAAATAAATCATTTTTTCTTTTTTTTTTCTTTTTAGTGAAAAATCTTAACTCTAGGCCTAAATATTTTTGCAGTGCACAATGAAAGTAATAGGCTCCAATGTTGACCAACATGTTCTTCAAAATATATTCTTTTGCATTCTTTTACAATGTAATGATTTAGCTTTCCATGCATAAGTTTAGTAGTGATAATGTTTGCTTTTCTTGAGGGTAAGTTAGTGATACATGTCATCGTGGGTAATTCTGTCTCGTTTCGGGAGACGTCAGTGCTCATCCACCCTGCCCTCAGGACACCTGTACTGACAGTGTGCTCTGACCTCTGTCCCACTACCATCACATACTGTATGGTGCAACCATAACCATTTATTACACATGAAATCTGCAGCACCCCGCTGCATCCTGACCTCCTCACCACACCCAGTTTCAGTAGAGCTCACTTTACACCATCCAAACCCCACGCTTCTTTAGTGTCAAATAATTGTGGACTCGTTGTATGGCTGGAAACCTGTCCTGGTGAACCTCACCAAAAACATATATACAGATCATATTGCACCCTAAAATCAAATAGGGTAGAAAATTTTACATTGCATTAAGTAAAATCACATGCTTTAATTTTATTTTGATTTATCTATTTTTTAAGAATAGGTAATTTTTATTCTTGTTTTTTCTCATTAGATGTTTTGTTAAAGTAATACTGAAATAGATTTTTTTTTCATTTATTAATGCATTGATTTAATGAGAAGCTCACTCAACAAATGAAATTGTAATGCACAATATGGCATCAATGGAGGCATCAGTCTAAGTTATAGAAGCACAACAATACCAAATGCATTGCATTTATTGCTCCCCTTACAACAAACAGTTTCATATACATAAAAGTTACAAAAGCTGTTGCTGGAGTGGTACCTTTTAAAAGGTGCATGTTAGTACCTTAAAATGCATATTAGTACCTTTTAAAGGGATACTGGTCCAGTGGCAGCTTTTGTACCTGTTTTCTGAGCGTGTAGACTTCATCCTTCTTCTATTCAAGCAGATAGGAGCTGTGCTTGTATACACATAAAATAGTATCCCAGGGGCGTTACGAAGATGGCCTAGACTGCCTTTCCTTGAAGAGGCTTTGGTGAGATTCACCCATTTGTTTGCCTTAGAGAAGTAGAAGGTGAAAGGTGTGAGGGGTGTGAAGAATGGGTTTTGGATGGAAGGCCTTTTCTGCACACAGCGTGCCTGCTGTGATTGTATGGGACAGGCAGAGAGAGCCAGGACAATGGTGAAGCTGAATGAAACTAGTCACTGTGCATGTGCCCGTCCCTCCAGCTGCAGCTCGCCTATGAATGCTGATCTGCAGCGGCTTCATGCAAGCTAAGTGGCGAGTGAACTCCGTCTTAATGGCAAAGTGCTCCACAGGGAGAAAACGCCTTCATTACTCACACATGCATGCAAAACATTGTGCGTGATAGTTCATGTGAGCTAGAAGTCTGCTATCTGGGAGAGGGTCTTGTTGCTGCTTTTGTTCAAACCTGTCACTTTTCACATTTAACGTCCCGTGACTTGTTGTCTGCTGCAGAGGGCTTCCGTTCAAGGGTGGAGAAATATATTATGGAGTTCAGTGAACGCCAGTTGAACTTGTCTGATCATTGGGTTTGTTTTATCAGAGGTCTGACATTCCTCACTGTGGTAAGTCAAGCAAATCTGGGGGCAGCGTGTGGGTGCAGTGTTTTAATTTGACTTGTGTTTTACTGGTCTTTAGCTTTCTGGAAATTGCATCGGTCAAAACGCAGACATTTGCATGAAGACCTTGTTTCATTTGAGCAAACATTCTGCAGAGGTGTATCTGATGGCTTTTGGCTTCCTAGCATCATCATAGCAACATATTAAAAATGTTTAGGAACTGAATAACAACCTTAGCATCATGATGGTGAATCTTGATCAAGTAAACACCACTTAAATTATTTACAGAAATTTTATTTTATTTTATTTTATTCCCCATCCATTCTCTAAACTGCTTGTCGTTTTGTAAGGTCATAGGTGTTTTTTATTTTATTTTATTCTTTAAAACTTGTCCTTTTGTAGGGTTGTGGGTATTTATTTATATTGATTTTATTTTATTAAACAAACCACTTATCCTAGGATTATTGGATCATATATATATATATATATATATATATATGATAATTTTATTATTTAATTTTTTGTATCCAATCTCTAAACCGCTTTTCTTATGTAGGGTTGCTGGTATTTTTATTTCATTTTATTGTTTGGCTTGGTTTTTGTTTTATTTTTGTTGGCTTTCTCTTCTATGATTAATCCATTTTGTGATTATGTTTTTGATCCAGGCTGTTAACTCCCCTTTAATGGTCTGATTTTATGTAGCTGAATATGTATTTGTTTCATTCTGTGCTCTTCACATAGAACAACATTCCTGTAATAGCTTTTGCTTCTAGCTCGCTCATGCCTCAGTGCATCTCATTTGTCAATAAGTACGAATTATTGCTGTCCCTGCTGACCGGTAGCCCTACAATGGCCTGCAGTCACCCTGTCTAAAAGCAGCCGTTAAACCAGATTAATAACCAGCTCCTCCATCGTTCTGAAGAGCTTCTTAATCAGAGAACTAATGAGGCGTTAAGAAAGACCATCGCAGCCAATGCTATCATCACCTGCTGCTAGGAAACCTGTAAGCTAGAACATGCCTCCAAACGCATGTGAATGTCAGATCAGACTGAGAGAGATGAGGGTCATGGTCTGGACTGTTTGCCAGAGCGTGAGGTGTGTGGAGACCACAGAGACCTTAGATTTGATTACTGTGAAAATCTGCTTCAAACCACATCAGTCATGCAGCCTGTGGTCTGGACGCTGTACATTTGTTTCCTTTGTCTTTCTAAACATTTAGAAGTTTTCTACCTCTCAACATTTGTGATAATTATTTTATACATGTATGCAGTTGATGATGAACTGATGGAAGTAATATAGCACCATTACAGCATCTTATTGGACACAATGCATCTATAATGGATTCTGAACAGTCTGCTTTTTGTCGAAATGATGAAGGGTCTCACAGATCTGGTTTTGGAGATGAAGGATGTAGGCTAGTTTTCATTGAGCCAGCGATGCACAACAGCACGAAAGACGTTCCACTAATCGTCTCCTCCTTGATGCTGATGTGTCTGATTGCTCTGTAATTATGATAATGAAGACAAACACTTAGTTGGCTCTTTCAATTGGGTTTGTATCATCCTCTGGGACGCAGCTGCTCAAACGTGGCCAAGAAGCTCTCCAGTTGTCTACCATTCATTGCATTTGTTTCTTTTGTGTCGCCTTGGCAAATACTATTTCATATCTCCCAATTTATTGTGGCAAAAGTCAGGCAAAATGTCCCGTTGCGCAGAGGGAAGGGTGCGTTGGGAGTGTTTTCGGGCCCCGCTCTGTTCGGGCCTGCCTGAAGTTGACTGACTGTCACGATAATGCAGCAGATAAAGTCTGTAAAAGCCAGAGCTGTTTGTTTCTAGTCTGGCAGACCTGCTGCGATGTGCTGAACAATTAGAGTGTTTTCAGCTATAGGATTGGGTTCAGCCAGATGCCAGTTGTAATTCAGACTTTCTTGTCAAGCGGTTTGTTTACGCCACTGGCCTTACACCATTTACACTAGACTCCTACTGACAGATAACACCGTTCTCAAAGATATCACAGACAGGGTTGTCATTTTGTAACATTTTTTCAGATGATACCAATACCAGTCAAAGTTTGAGAGGAATGCTTTACTTTTTTTATTTAAAGTTAAAATCCAGTCAAAACTGGATATTACATTCACTGGATTTTGGATTATTTATATGTAAATGACAAAATCCATAAATAAATAATTATAAATAATCTTTAAAATATATATATATATATATAATATATATATATATATATATATATATATTTATTATTATTATTATTATTATTACAGTTTTTATTATGTTATTTAATTTTTCTTTTTTATGTTCATATTTTGTTCAGGCTAATTTTTTTTTGTTTTTCAGTTTTTTTTAAGTAACTGCCAAAGTTATTTAAATGCATAATTTAACTTAAAAATTTTAATTTTCATTTATTTAATTTTCATTTTAATACATAATGAATTTAATGAACAAGTTTGATATTCTATAATAATTTTATATCAGACAGAAGTGGAACATGCAGGATTCCCACACCTTTTAATGAATGAATTGCAAATATATACACATTTACAGTATTTTTGGTAAAAATGTATATATATTTAAAAGTTATAAATTGAAATATTAAATTTGATAAAATTATATTATAAAAATTATATTCATGATTTTCCCCCCGCAATTTTCCATGGCAGTTTTTCCATGTTTCAAAGATCTTTACAGTTTTTTTTTTTTTTTTTTTCATATTTTTATTTATTTTTATAATTTTGTCCAGCATCAACTTGGTAGTGAAGTATCAGTACTTTTCCTATCTTTTTTATGAAACCGTGTTTTGTGTTTGTATTTGTCCAGGTGGCGTCTCTGGGTGTGACCACCTTCACCCTCTGTGCGCTCTGCATCGACCGTTTCCGTGCCGCGTCCAACGTCCAGATGTACTACGAGATGATCGAGAACTGCACCTCCACCGCCGCCAAGCTGGCCGTCATCTGGATCGGTGCCTTACTCCTCGCCCTCCCCGAGCTCCTGATCCGCCAGCTGGTGTCTGAAAACGGCGACGGCACGCTAGACGACCCGGCGTCTGAACGCTGCCTGATTCGCATCTCCACTTCCCTCCCCGACACGCTGTACGTCCTGGGCCTGACCTATGAAGGTGCGCGTCTCTGGTGGTGCTTCGGCTGCTACTTCTGCCTGCCGACGCTCTTCACCATCGGCTGCTCGGTGGCGACCGCTCGACGCATCCGTCGCGCCGAACGCGGCTGTGCTAGAGGCAACAAGAAGCAAATCCGCTTGGAAAGCCAAATGAACTGCACCGTGGTCGCGCTGGCGATCGTATACGGTGCATGCGTGGTTCCCGACAACGTGTGCAATATTGTTTCAGCGTACATGGCGGCCGGGGTCCCGCAGAGCACCATGGCACTGTTGCATCTGCTCAGTCAGCTGCTGTTGTTCCTGCGCGCGACAGTCACACCGGTGCTTCTTCTGTGCCTCTGCAGACCCTTCGGTCGAGCCTTTCTGGAGTGCTGCTGCTGCTGCTGTGCAGAGGCGTGTGGGATCGCAGCCCACTCTTCGGCCACAGCCAGCGACGACAACGAGCACGAGTGCACGACAGAACTGGAGCTGTCGCCGTTCAGCACTATACGCCGAGAGATGTCCAGCTACACAGCTACTGGATCCCACTGCTGAGTGAACGTCTGTGGATTCGAGTGCCAACTGTACTGTACTGTACTTACTGTGTAAATACTTTGACCTCGACCGGTATGTTGCTCTTTTAAAGAAGATAATGTAGACTGAAAATGGTCTAAGTACTTTTTTTCGTTTAATTGTCCTTAATATATATAAATATATACTGTACTGTATATATACACTGAACTAGTGACTGCTTTAATTTTGCAGTTTTTTTGCACTGCCAAACACTTTAGATTTCTCTTCAATCTGTTTTTTCGCACTTGCATCGCGTCTACACTGGAGGCAAACGACATTGCTTTACTCCGCTTTAAACTGAGTCTGTCAAACCTGATCTCACGGCAATTCGTACATATTTTACAAGGTGGCTTATTCGTACGAATTCGTGCGACCACACTCGTACAATTTCATACGATTTTTGCCAAATCGCACGTATTTTACGAGTTGCACAATTCGCATGAATTTGTACAAATGACCTACACCTAACCCCTCCCCTAAACCTAACCGTTAGACAAATCGTATAAAATCGTACGAGTGAGGTAGTACAAATTCGTACGATTAAGCCACCTCGTAAAATACGTATAAATTGGTCGTGAGATAGCGTTGGTCTGTCTGCACTGGAAGTGGAACTGGAAATTGACTTTACATAGGTTTTATTTATTTTATTCAAGTAACTTCCAAACTTTATTTAAATATTTGAATGAATTAATAAATTAATTAATTTTATCGCAAAAAAAAAAATCATATTTGATATTGTTAATAAAATAATTGTATTGAATACAGAAATGGAAAATACAGGCTTCCCACCTTTTTCTGTTATTTTTCAGTGATGTTTCAAAGAATTTATAATCAATTTGAAATATTTAAAAATCCATTTATTATTATTTTTTTACAAATTTTATTTTATTTTTTCTTATTTATTATGTTCTTTATTAGTTTTAATTTAGTGTATTTTTCATTTAATATTACACTATTTCTAATTTAATTTAATGAATAAAGTATACTGCCAAAAGATTATTTATATCAACAACGAATGAATGAAATGTGTAGCAAAAATATAAACATATTTGATATTGTTAATAAAACATTTTGGAAAATAGTGGAATAGTGGAAAATACAGGCTTTCCACACAGTTTGACTAATAAATTGCAAATATTTTTCAATGGAATTAAAAATCATTTTAACAAGTTTTTGATAAAAATCATTTTTTTAACTCTAAAATATTTTTTATTAAAATGATCATAAATTACTATTACAAGCTACACATCTAAAATAGCTTAGAAAATTACTTGAAATGTTTACCAATGGATTTTTGTTGAAAATAAAAAGTAATAAGATAAAATACAAATTATGAAAAAAAAAGTTACAATAAAATAATTTAGATTTATTTATATATATTGACATTTTTTTAAATTAAATAATTATATTTGATTTTAAAAGTTCCATGATTTCCAATTACTACTTCTATGTTGTTGTTTTTTTTCATTTCCCTGACTTTTTCAGGCTTGAAAATCACTGTTACAGGTTTCCATGATCGTGTTAACACTGAAAATAAAGACTAACTGAACTAAAGTCACACCACATCGCTCCAACGCACACAGATCACGTGATCTAAAGAGATGTGTCTAGTTTTTAGAGTGTGTCGACTCGATCGCGTCCAGTGTAGACACGGTGTTACCGTCACAGTGTGTTTCTGCATTTCTTGAAAGTAACATTTCTCTAATGTTTCTAAATGGCTGTGTGTTGCGTGCCGTGACCTTTCTCTTGATGAAGGTGATTCTTGTGAATCGTTCTTGAAGTCTGTAGAGCATCTGTGTGTGTCTTATACCTGTCAACACTCACACGATGCTCATCAGTTAATGGTTTCTAAACGTTTTTATATAACCGAAACGAAATGTCTCTTTAATAAACAACACGTTTGCTAGAAGAACGGCAAACTGATAAATAAAAGTGCCTGTGTGGTTGTGTGCATTTCTTGTGTAGCGTGCATGTGCTAATCATAAACTGTCTTTTGTGTGTTCAGAAAGATAATTCTGAATTCAAATAGTGTTTTGCTCGACTAAAGTCTCCAACAAAGATTTCCAATGTTGTTCTAAGCTGTCACCCTGCATTATTCAAGGCCAGCAGCTCACATCCGTCCCGGGATGTGTCTAAGGAATTGTTTATCCACATAAAAGCATGAGCTGTCAGGATTCACACAGAACAGGCCCAGATGAGATCTTACTCCAAACATGGCGGACTCCCCTGCCACAAGCTGCATGAGGTGCTTTTTTGTGTTTCAAACGCTTCTGGCATACTTGAGGTGTCAGAAACGGAGCAATCTGTTATTTTTGGGACACTTATAGTGACAGACAGGAACATTTGTTTTTGGGCAATTTACATATGAAAATGTTTCAGCAGAAACACCATGCTTTGATTTGTCGCGGCGTAATCAGACTCCCAAAATTTGTCACCTATTCGTGTTTTATCTCAATCCATGCATGTGGGAAAAAATCATTCTGGAAAGCTTTGAATCTTTGCTAAAATGGGCAAATCTCACACAAAAAATATATATATATATATATTTTGCATTGCACTGTGATATCATTTATGGCCATTGCGCATTTTCCAATTTCTTATTATTTTAATGTGGCCATACTTTGGTTTTGGTTTGTTTTATTCCAGTTCTTATTAGTGATTTTCATTACTGCATTACTGTACAAAATAATGCAAAACAATGATCCTTTAATTTAATTCATCCTAAATTTGCATAAATCAGCATAAAAACTAATTTGCCATTGAACCAAACAAAAGTGACATAGAAACACATTTTCAGAATTTTTAAGTAAATTTAGCAATTAATCATTTTTTTTATATATATATATATTTTAATGGAATTTTTACAATTACGATTTCCTACACTTCCTCACATGTCATTGGTTGAACAAACAAATAATCTCACAGTGTTTCTGTGTCCGTCTGATCAAGATGCTCAGATAAAGTTTATTTATTTAGCTTTTCATCAACTTTAAAATACTTTAAGCTTCATTTTAATGATACAAAACATCACATATTTCTTTTTAAAATATGACTAATATGACATTTCCCTGTGACATAAGACAATATTTTCAAAGAAAATAATTGGTAAAACTTGGACTTACTGTAGATATTTTTATTTCAAGTGACTGCCAAACATTATTTTAAATATGCAATGAATTAATTAAATTCCTAGCAAAAATATATGAACATCTTTTTTCTTTTAAGAAATAAGTTGAAAAACACAAAAACAGTTTCCCACACCTTTTGATGAACTAATAAAATATATTTTAATGGCTTTTGAACTCTCATTGCTTTTTTATAAAAATGATTAGATTGTATCAGATATTATGCACTTAAATAACTTGTCAGTTACTTATGGAAAAATAACTTTAAATAAATACATTTAAATACATTTTTTTTTTTTTATAAAACTCAAACTTATTAATACAAAACAAAATTATTAAATTGCTCAATTTATTTTAATGAGTTATATTATTGTAAATCCAAGTTGTTTTAAAGTGAAAATAAATGTTTAAAATAGCTTAATATAAATTATTAAAAAATTGGTTTATTAAACAAAATAACTAAAAAAATTAAACATGTATTTATATAAACAAAAACAAAAAACGATTTAAAATTAAAAGTTAGGAATCTTTTTTACCAATTTTGCAAAAAAAAAAAAACACAAATAATGATAAAATGCAGACTCTTTTCATAGATGCTCTTTGTTCTGTGGCAGATTTCTGTGCTCGTGTCTTCTTGTCAGATGAATCGAGGCTGTTTTGTCACGTCTTGTCCAGGGCAGAGAGACTGATCTGCCATACTTGGCTGGTAATTGTGGAGGAGCAGCATGACGTCTGTCATTACAGTGTCTCAATCAAACCCTGCTGCGGCCGATGGCTATTAGAAAACCCTGTTATCCTGAATCCCTGCTCTCCTTTCAGATGCTCCAGTAATAACAGCAGAGCTAAAGCGAGTTCTGAAGCTCTGGAGCTGTGGAGGTGATGTCGTTTTCTTCCAGGGCTCCTTATGGCTTTATTCCAGCCCTGTCTGTGAGGAACAGGTGTGTTTTGTCTCTTTTAATGAGGCTAGTTTTTGAGAAACTGCCAGGAATAACTCGCCCCCAGACCTTGTTAGGTTGCAGTGCATGTCTGCAGAAGTGCGTTCACGGTAATGCTTTCGTTCTGTAGTGTGGAGGTTTGATGGGTCTGAGAGCACAGGAGACTTACTCCGGCAGAAACACAGCTGTTCTCTTCCCATCACTGTCAGGATATGATGTAGAGAACCACTTCCCTTATTATGAATGCACAACTGTAGATGTTTGTAAGTGAAATATTTAAATGAATATAAATGCATGTTTTCACTTACATTTGGCAGATGTATTTAGTATGTGTGTTCAAAATACCTCCCTTTTGCATTTAATACAAAAAGTGTTTAAAGCAGAGGGAAAAAGTTAGAATATAGACACAATATTTAAACACTCTGTGTAATATGAAATTATTTTGAATGAGCTTTATTTAATATTTTCAGTTGTGTTATTTTTTTTTTCTTTTTATTTTTTTTTATTTATTTTTTTTACAATTTTAGTATTTTATTTCTTAATTTTGTAACCTTCAGTTAGCTGCCAAGGCACCATTCCTCATTTCCATTAAGGATTTTTTTTTCTTATAAAGTTAGTTTATTTCAGCTTTATTTATTTTATTATTATTATTTATTTTTTTTTTTTTTTTTTGTAGTCTTATATAATAACAATTCAATGTCTATAACAGTTGTTTGACCACTAAAAGAACATTTTATATCTAAAATAAATTTTATATGCAATAATTAATATAAACACTTTAACTGCACATTTCTGCTTTCAACACATCCCAAATGTCTTATTGTATTATTTATATAGTCTACCAAATAGTATTATTTATCTGCTATTATAGAATTTATTAATATTTTGAATTAGCTTTTATTTAATATTTCCAATTTTCCAAAGTAATTTTGTTATGTGCTTGTGTTATTTTACTAGGTTTTAAGAATTTTGAATATTGTATGTAGCTTAAATTACTTTTTTATTTTTAGTAACTTTAGTTCTTCAACTGTAGCGCTGTAACACTGTAACATCTTTACCATAAACGTTATTTTATTTTCAAACCATAGAATGTCATTTTTAGAATATTGCTTTAATCAAGGAAATCAGATTGTGTTATAGGTCGTCTTTCATTGGACATAAAGTTCCAAGATTCATTCATACATTTTTATCGACATATTCAAAGCCAGTTTTCACCAGTGTCCAGCTTCACAGTGAGAAAATGCATAATTCAGCAGCACAAATGAATAATTGTTGAAGTGAAAGAAATAGCGGTGATGAATATTTGACTGATTCCTCGGCATGTGGATCCGTGTGGAGGAGGGAGCCAGTTTTCCCAAGTTTATTTATAAGAGCTCAAACAGGATCTGATCCAGTGAATCGAAACCTCCACAAAATCTGAAACTTCTGCTACAGATGTATGCCACATTATTATTATTATTATTATTTCTTTATTTATTGTTTTTTCTGTAGTCTTATTTAAATGATTTTTCTGTTCTCATGTCATATGCATGTTTTATTAAATTAGGAATTGTTAAATATTTTATACATGTGTATTATATTTCACCCGCAACATTTTTCAAAATTTTCTCTCTTTAATTGCTTTAAGATAAAAAAACAAAGATTAATTAATGACCAGTTTATCCACCGCCGTACTGAAATGTGTCTTGTTCAGTTTTTGTCGTGGTGACCCTATGAAAGTCCTCCTGAGGGAACGAGTGGCTCTTCTTCATTTCTGGGTCAGTGCTGGAACTGAACGCTTGAGTGCGGTTTCGGTGCATCACGGTTTCTTCTGGAATGGGTGGAATTAAAAAAAATGCTGTAGTCGTCCTTCAAGAGTCATTTTTCTCCTCCATGGCTCATCTAGGTTAATGAGGATGTTGGTTGACGGTTGGTCTACTTCATGTTACTCCTTCTCTCTTCACATATTCCATTTATCAGTTCTTTCTGATTACCGTTTCCCTGTTATTGTAAGAGTGGCTCATTCCCATTGAACTCTAAACATGGTTTTTGACACAATTCAGCCAACACCTTGCTCTCATGGCGAGAGATACGGATGAAAGAGACAGTAGAGAAAGAGACGACGCTTGTTCTTTTGCCAAGTCCATTTTATATGTTCAAAACAACTTATAATGGATTTGTTTCTTATAAACACATAGCTTTTCGTTTCACAAGACGTTAGCTGATGGACTGGAGTGATGTGGATGTTTTTATCAGCTGTTTGGACTCTCATTCTGACGGCACCCATTCACTACAGAGGATCCAGTGATGAGCAAGTGATGCAGTGCTACATTTCTCACCATCTGATGTAGAAACAAACTCATCTACATCTTGGATGGGCATGAGGAGGAGTGCATTTTAAGCAAATCTTCATTTTTCAGTCATTAAAGCAATATGAAAGCTTTTTTTTTTGTTGCATCCAGTCAGACATCTGTGGCTTGATTATGTGACGTTCAGAATACCCCGATGGCTATTCTTGTCTTTGGCTCGTAGGTGTGCGTCTGTTGTTTGTGAAGCAGGTGCCAGTTTATCCTGAGATCTTCCAGGCTTCTGTTCCCGTGGAGTGTGTGAGGATTAGGGAGTGTGTTGTGTCGTTCCTCTCTGTCGGATACGGCTCCATCTCTGCAGGCCCTCTCTTCTCATGAAAGGTTGGGATGATCAGACTCTGGATGGCTCCTGAGGAAACACCTGCTGCTCTCTCTTTAATTGAGCAGTCTTAATGAGCCGTGGGAATCGCAATGGTGACTCAAGAAGACGTGGGTGGGGCTTAACATGATTGACAGACTCCCTGCCTGGAGGTCGTAGTGTTTGGGGGATCGTTTTGTGCTGTCTGTTTAAATTAACATTCATGACATTTGTTTTTTCACTTTATATTTAAAATGCTGATCACATTAACTTGATTTTCTATGGAAAGTGTGAGGTGCGTCTGCCCATGCAAAAATTACTGTATGATGTTGTGTGTTTTATGGTGCTTTGCTGATATTTTAAAGGATTTTTGTATCCATTATTAATTTATTATTAATTAGCACATCTCTCCATTACAAACTGTACGATTTAAGGCATCGTTCATATCTGCAGCAAAAAATCCTATAGGATAAATTATGCATCAAAGAAAAATATATTTTCTTCCTCAGTATTTTTGTCTTGTTTTTCAGTAACATATCAAAACATTCTTGAGTCAAGATACATTAATTACATAAGATATTAAGTCTTGTTTTCTGAAAAATCTATGACATTTAAGTTCGTTTTTGCTTAAAACTAGGAGCATGTCTGCCAATAGGGTCAGAAAAATAGTCTTGTTATTAGGACATTAGGATATTTTTCATGAATAAATGCAACTATTTTTAGTTTTGAGTGTGATAGTTTCATGAAATTTGCATTGCATTTATGGATGAAAAACATATACCAAAATATCAGAAATCAAGAAAATAAAATTTTATCTAAACATACTAGCAATTTTTTGAGTGAAAATTACTTATATTATACTTATATTTTTTAGTGTAAAACAAGATAAAATTACTAATTCATACAGTTACTTTTTGCAGTGTTTTAATTTCTATTTTCACAGTTTCTTGCTTCATTTTGCGTTGTATTTATGCACTTATGTATTTATATTATCCAAAGCGATTTAAATTTGTTCATGCATTTCCTGAGAATCAAACCAATCACATCAGTGTTGTGAGCACAATACTCTAATGTAATACAGAAATGTTAAACTTGATGCTCGCCTTGGCAAACAACACTAATGCACCCCGATTGCATTAAAAAGCAAAAATTTCCATTAAAAATAATTTGATTTGATGCATTTGAATCAGACATATTCAGTGCGTTTTTTCACACCGTACTGCTAATTGCATCAGGCCATCAACCGTAATCATTCACCGCAATTACCCACCACTGACTGCGACAAGCAGCCACTCACGTTCGCCATGCACGCTGTGATTGTAACGGCACAAGACCTTTCTCATACCCACCTTCCAGAGCTGTAGCAGCCAAAGTTTTATTCATCTGCATCTGAAGAACATTAATTCAAGCTCATAGCAGACTGGTTCAAATCCAGACCTGATACTCGGCCTTAATTCGGTAATCTGTAATACAGCTGGAAGGCTTGCTTAACACTCACGGCTGTGCCACGAGATATTGATTGTGTTTGATAGCGAGCGTTAGACGTGAGGAGTTTATAGCTCTCGTCTATTGACTAAGGCTCATCGATGTGGTTTTGTGAGTAACACAGGTATCATAATCCTCCTCTTTAAATGACATGGATGTTTGGCAATTTCTCAGCCCACTGCGGCAGAAAATACCTCCAGATATGGGAGCTGATGGATAACGAATGGCATTGTTGCTTCAGTCCCCAAGCCTTCGGGGAAGCAATGGATATGGGTGTCGCTATCAATGATTGCCCTGAGCCTGAGAAAGAGGAATGCAATGTGAAAATGCATCACATCCAGCAGAGTAAATGACAGTGGGCCACCTTGACAGCTTGTTGCTTTGCATCACTGTGTGTTTTTAATGACAGTCTATTTAAAGTGCATCCCACCAGCCTGTGTCACGACAGACGCAGCTTGTACCCACAGTCCACATACACACACTGATGTTTGGGGAGTAAGTCACTAAAATTATCAAGACTACTAAATACATTTTTCAGACAAGTAACACAGCTGATTTAAAAATACTGCCGCTTTTCCAGTAGCAAGCTAATTTCTCCAACAAATAGTCAGTGGATAGCTAACTGGCTTATCACAACCTAAGCCAATAATCAATATTGCCAATAATTTATAATTCAGTTTGACATGTTCACCTTTACTTGTATTTTAAATCTGATTCTATTTAGTTACTGTATTGCTTCATATTCTATAATTATAAGACAACTGTAATATTTAATTAGTATAGAACTATATATTTTTATATGTCTCTGTCTCATTGATAATAATGACTTTGACATGTTCACCATTATTTGTATTTTACAGATGCATGAAGGTCCATGCAAATGTTAAAAGATGTTATTTTTCCTCAGGTGCACTGATTTTTATTCTCTTTAGAGCAAGTTCTCACTTCATGAGAAGTTAACTGATGGATTGGAGTGGTGTGGATTACTTTCTGACGGCACCCATTCACTGCAGAGGATCCATTGCTGAGCAAGTGATGGAATGCTAACTTTCTCCAAATCTTATGAAGAAACAAACTCATCAACATCATTGGTGGCCTAAGGGTGAGGTTGTTTTTTTTTTAGCAAATGTTTAATTCTGGGTAAAATTATTCCTTTAAGAACAAGACTTCATTAAAGGATTGATAAAGCCATATAGAGACAAGAACACCACACATTCTCGAGGTGGGCTTTTTTTGGCTTGGGCCAAAGCATCCACCCACAGCACCACATAGCAGTCTGTTACAATGACTCAGAGCACCTTAGATACGGCTGTGCATCATCATGGCAACCACCCACAACTCCCTAGCATCATAACAGTGAGTTCTGCACATGCAAACACCACTCGCAAAAAATGACTAACCTGTGAACTGTGCCCGACGTGACATTGCATGCTACTTCGTTAAGATAAGTGGTCTCTAATCCATCAGTCCTTTGTTTGTTACTTAAAGCCTGTGAAAGTCGGTCCTCATATTTGAATGTTTCCAGAGCAGGATATTTTCAACAGTGACTGACAGTATGTCTCTGAAATGAAATGTCACAGAATGTCTCAGATTCTGGCAAATGTCAGCGCAATGAACCGCACTGGCTCGGAGTACAGTACGCCTGACATTTCTTGCACCAAAGCAATGCTGCTGAAACTGCTGCGCAGCTAAAAGCGCTAAAATTACACCCAACTTTTTCCTTGACGGTGAAGTTATCTGTCTTATTCATACGGCAGTTTCCAAGACAACCTTTGAAAGTGGAGGACGATATGCGTTACTGGTTTATCAAGGGCTCCAAATATAGTTCCCATTGTGTTTCACATCTCTTTTAAAATCAAGACTCCTAGTTTCACAGTCTTTCATGCTCTTTGTGATGTCTGGTGATATAATGAACCTGTTTCAGTGTGCGCTCATTGTCTTTTGACGAGAAGCTCTTGAATAAGTTTCAGCTCAGCACCTCTCCGTTTGCAATCTCCTGGGTCTCTTATCTACAGAATGCCAAATGTTTTGACCCACATTGTGTTTTCTCCCTTCTCATGGAATACTTCTAATTGTTGAGAATTCAGCATACAGTACCTGAGCTTGAGAAAATACATTTGGATTTCTAGTGCCGGGCTAGAGAAAAATCCTGCTTATCCATTTTTAATGAGGTTTCTCCTCATAGACGCTCTGACCCAGGATCTTTTGTGGAGAGCAGGAGAGTGTCAATCTGGAGGAACGCAGGTGGTAATGGGACTCCATTTAAAGCCCCCTGTGATGAATTAGCCTTCTGCCACTAACTTGCAACACACACATGTTTGCACAAACACACTCAGACACACACACATACACTACTGCCCACTCTAGCCTTAAGCCGCTTCCAAGAAAACTGCTCCAGGGACGACATTAGTTTAATGCTGTAAACACATCTGTGTGTGTGTGTGTGTGTGTGTGTGTTAGCATGCAGGTTAGAGTTTGGCTGCGTTTAATCCATTTAAAAGCATGCAACATTATGTTGCGTTTTCTTTAAGATGATTATTATATAATGGAATGTTCGGACCTTAAAACAAATGAGTGTTTTCAGAGAAACATTAAAGAGAATGATTCAATGACTCACTGGCTGAATACTATTATGCAATGTTTACTATTTCTGCCATATATTTATGTACCATATCTTTCAGAATCCAGCCAGTCACTTGTTTTGTTTCTTAATCAGTCAGTGTTTTTGAATGAATCAGATGAATCAATGATTCAATAGCTCACTCATAAAGACAAGCAGTTGTTTAGTTCCAGCGGATGACGTAGGACATAGGTGTATGGCTTGAGGGTGAGTAATTTATGGGATAAGTTTTCATTTTTGGGGGAACTGTACCTTTAATTGTTTTGTTGTTGAATGAAACTGTGCTTTTGCATAAATCATAATCATAAATCATAAAGACAGGCTGATTTATGAGTTTCATACTATTTTAACTTTTTCTGCCATATTGTACACAAAAGGTATAAGTAGAATTATGCTAGTTTTCTATTGCTAATAACTCATAACTGTGTTTCTTAATTTAGCAGTGATTTTTAATAAATTAGCTGAATCAATGATGCAATGGCTTGTTCATACAGACAAGCATTTGTTTAGTGCCTTAATGAATCAGTGTTTTGAACAGATTAGTTGTGAATGAGAAATGTCTCACTTATAAAGACAGTTAATAGTTTTGTTGATGAATGAATCAGTGTTTTAGAAAAAAATAGTTAAATGAATGATACGACTCAATCATAAACAGGCATTTTTTATCATTCATTAATGAATCAGTGAGATCTGAAATTAGATTCAATGACTCACTCTTAAACAAAGGCATTTAATTTGTTCCTTTATGAACCTGTATTTCTGAATAAATCAGCTGTGAAAGATTTAAAAACTAACTCATTCAATGAAAGGCTGAGTTATGAGTATATTGTTCTCCCATTCTTTTTTTGAGTACTAAACAGATTAGTTGAATCACTGATTCAGTGATTTGCTCATAAAGACAGTTATTTGTTTTAATGATGAATGAATCTGTGTTTTTGAAATGAATGATTCAATGACTTATCATAAATATGGGCACTTGTTAAGTTGATTACTGAATCAATCATTCTAAATGAATCGGTTGTAATTAATTCAATCAATGACTTATTCAGTCATTTGATTCAGTGGGTGACTCGCACATAAAGAAAAGTAAACTAAGTTTAAAATCATAATTAAACATGGTTTATGCATTGTCAGGCTTTCATGATGTGCTTTTTAAAAGTCAGCAATTTACTGTAGGATAGAATGGGATGGTACTTCATTAATCTCCTGAGGGAAATCGAGGCAGTATATAGCAACAAACATAAATCACAGAAAACTAATTGCAATGGTTGCAGTTCAGTTTAGTGCCAAAATAACAGATTGACTAGAAAGATCATAAAGGATAGAAATAAATATACAAATAAATACAGTTAGTATTGGAAAAACATTGCCATTGACTTACTGATCCTATCATTTTTAACAGTAAATGTGTGATATTGCTGACAATTACATGTAAACACACAGCCTCTCGTGGGATTTTGTTAGTTTTATTTTGTTAGTCCAGAACTAAATTCTGATTAAGTGAAGCAGTTTCACTGCATTGTTTCATTTTATCACTTGGGCAAAATCCAAAAAGTTATTTCAGACATAATTGAGAAGTCGCATGCTTATCAAGTCCCTGGAGATCATCTGAGAGCCGGACCTCCTCCTCCTCCCAGAAGAGTGAAGCATGCTCAGATGAGGAAACACAATGCACCATCCGAGAGCCGTCGACAGAGCGCTCATTGTCCCCACTGTAAAGCATTTGTGTCGCAGAGACCCTTCTGAAGCTCTGGCTATGCCATGCCACTGGTTTGTGGGGGCGGCGTGTTCATTTCTGTCTGTCTCTGTTGCTTTGTGATTTCTCCATCTCAGCTTCCACCGGCTTTGACAGCGTATCTGGGCTACAGGGGTGTCAGCTGGTGTTCTGTGCACATACAGTATATCTCATATACTCTGCAAAATTCAGCGTCATACGCTCTTATATAATAAGATTCTTTCTTGGCATTGGTGGTTCCATGAAGAACCTTTAACATACATGGAATCTTTCAAGGTTCTTTAGTTTCATTAGATTTTTAAATGTTCTTCACACTAAGAAAAAGTGGTTCTTTTTAGAACTGTTCACTCAAAGGTTCTTGGAAGAACCAAAATGGTTATTCAATGGTATAACTTCAAAACCCCCCTTCTGAAACCTTTATTATACTTTTAGTGGCATTTCCAGAGGCAGTCTGCTCAATGGGTGGACAAACAGAGGTGGTACATGTGCGTCATTGTTGAAATCACATGCCAGGCGTGAAACAATGCCTGCTCTGTGGCTCTTGCACGAGTGGGATGTGTAAGACCACATCACCTCTTTCTCAAAACACGTGCCACTGCCGGACGGCCAGCTGAATGCGCAGAGGTCAGATAAGGAGGAAATGACGGATGGGTTTGACTGATGTATGAGCAAATACACAACAGCAAAAGAATGAGGAGTGTGTGTGTGTGTGTGTGTGTGTGTGTGTGTGCTCTTGTTTTTGTATCATATCAGGACACAACTCTGTATAATGACATGGGTATAACACAGGTATTACAAGGAGAGGGTGACTTATGAGGACATAACCCATGTCCCAATTTTTCAAAACGCTTATAAATCATACAGAATGAGTTTTTTTGAGAAAGTAAAAATGCACAAAGTTTCCTGTTAGGGTTAGGGGTAGAATTGGTGTAGGGCCATAGAATATACAGTTTGTACAGTATAAAAACCATTACGCCTATGGGATGAACACACTTTACACAAAAACAAACGTGTGTGTGTGTGTGTGTTTATATATGCTGGATAGTAACTGATAACAGTATTTGTAATCCGATTTAAAAAAGTAAGTACTTGTAATTAAATTATTTTACATTTCAAACTGCTCTTAGTCAGATTAGAGTTACTGTTTGTGGATTACATGATGACATGACAGTAATCTATTTATAATTTATGGATCTTCCCTAATTCTTCTTATTTCTCTACATGGGGAGCCCAGCGGTAATATGATATTTAATACACTTCATGTTGTTGTTGATAAAGAATGAAAAAAAAAACAATTTTATCTTTTTTAATATATCAATATTATCAACAATAATCCCAGTCAAATTAAGGAAATAAACATGGTAGGTCAAGAGTAATGAAAAAGTAGTCCATCAAAAAGTAATATATTACCTACAATAAATAATCTAATGTCATTTGTACTCCATAACTGACTACAATTTGCAAGTAATCTACTGTTTGTTTGCATGTTTGTTTATTTGATTGTTTATTAAACTTAAGGAAAGCTGTAAATTAGAGATCTAAAAAATATGTATGTGTGTATATATATATACATATATAATAACAAGCTCCTTATGTTGTGAATCAGAATATCGTAAACACATGTAGGTCTGTACTTCTGAAGAAGACTGACATTGGGATGGTAGTGAAGCGTGATCTCACGACCCCCCAAACTTCCCATCAGAGGTGATTTTCTGCTCAATTTGAAATGAGGACATGAGGTTTCTGCATTTACGTTAACATGTCAAAGTGCTTTCTCCTGGAGTGAGGTTACAGGCCTCTCTCTCTCGGGCGTGTTTCAGCTATCGCCGTAATTGCTTGCGAATGGAAATTTCCTGCTCGCCTCTCTGTTCTCCAAAAGGACACGATCCATTCATTTCCTGCCATTGCCATAGTAACCGAAACATCTCCCCTTGACTTTGCCATCCCAGAGTTCCTTTGAGGTTGAAATGAAAGCCCTATGTGCGCTCATCACATCTCAATAAAAGGCTACTTAGGTAAAGCCGGGGGGCTGTGATGCTGAAGTCATTTTAGTGGTTAATAAGCTGAGTCGAGAAGCACAGATGCTTGCTGCCAGGTGAACCACAGAGAATATGGCACGGCAATATGACCAGTTCAAACAAGAATAGAGAAAATAAGAGAAAACAAAACAAAACAATGGGAAGTACAGATAGAATGAAGATCATAAACACAGAAAACACAGGGCTGCTGCTGAGGGAGGATCCTAGTCGCCTACTGCGATGATTCATCAGGGCTTACAGAGAGTTGCTACTGGAAACACTGTGTGTGTGTGTGTGTGTGAGAGAGAGAGAGAGAGAGCGAGAGGGTCACGGTTTCTTTCTTTTTTTTTTTCAAGGCCAGTTCCCAGTTATATCGACTATAAAATATCTGAGTCATATTTCACACTAAAATCAAAGGAAAGATTGAAATGATGTTTTGATTGGGGTAAATGAAGCCTATAAAGAATTGTTTCTGCACTGCGACATATTTGTGACAATTATTTTTTTTTCCTGCATAATCTTTTTACTGTATAATGCCAAAAAAACTAATTTCTATAAAGAAATAATTTAAACTGTAAAGTATTTACATATCAGTATTATTTACATATACATCAGGTTTCGTTGTACTGCCTTTATATTACAATATTTTAAATCAGAATTAAATAATGAGATCAACCACTGAATTACAAATAAATTTGCACATAACGTCAATCAGATGCATTATGGTGATTTAATTTTAATAATACTTTAATTGTCTTGAAAATGTCACATTAAAAAAAAAAATATATATATATATATATATATATATATATATATATATATATATATATATATATATATATATTAACTGTTAAATATTTATGTATTGGAATGCATATTGTTATTATTATTATTATTATTATTATTATTATTATGTTTGTATTTCACTGTAGTGTTTTGGGTTTAGAAAAGCACATTACAAGTAAATTGCTAAATTATTATTATATTTTAACGCAAAAAAACTGTAATGCATGGAAAAATTATTAAATCATTTAAACTTAGTAATTACATATAACTGAAGTATTAATTTTACTGCTTTTATTTTATTTATTACAGTCTTTTTTTATAAAAATAATGAAAATCACCATTGAATTACAAAGAAATTTAATTAAGTCAATCAGTTTTATTTAACTGACCAATAATTTAATTGTCCTGAAAATGTCATATTATTAGTATCATGAATAAGTAGTAGTAGTATGAAATTATATTCAGAATTTTCATTTATATTGATGTATGCATTCCATAATTTCTATATTTCTATATTTTTCCTTTTGATTTTGAGTTGAAATATGAACTGTACATACTTTCATGAGCTTCAGCCAAATAGATGAAAAAACCCGGGAAGGTTTAGAGGGATGATCTCTCAAGCAAATACGGCTTTGAAAACCTTTTTTTTCTGTGGGAAATATCATTCATGTCACATCAGTTCAGCTTTAAAATCTATTTTCCTTTTCCATCGCTGAGATTATTTAGAGAGAGAGGCTATCTGAATTGGAAAGTCATAGAGAGTGGGAGAACATGAATCGAGTGAGAGTCTGTATGCGTATAAATCATCATACATCATCTGGGGATAAAGCCTGTTACGTTTATTAATCTGATCCGATATGATCATCTCATGCTCATACAGCCACATTACCGTGAAAGCACTGGGATATTCAACTCTTGAAGATGTAGGGGAGTGTTGTAGCACGGCTAGTTTGACAACTCAGAAAAGAGCTGTGGAGATGTCATCAACACCATACACTTCCATCACTTTTTTGTCTGTGAATATGCAGTAAACATCCACGTGAGATTTATTTATAGTGGGCAAATGTGGCTACCGTTTATCAAAGTTTGAGAGATCTAACACAAACAACCACTGAGTTACTGATGCTCAAACAAGTAAAAGTGTTACTACCATCCCCGGTCTCCCTAAATTTGGTGATAATGTGAATCTATGTCAGTGATGGAGACGGTCTGGAGAAGCGGGTCAGTGACTGATCGTGTTTTGGCAGCTGGATTCACGTCCGGTCGTAACTGTGACGTTAAACTCACATTGACTGATAGCACATTATCTCAGATTAGCGCCACTCAGTCAATTAGTTCCAATCAATTCTCTCTTCAGCCACACATTTTCATAATATATGCAGATAATGAGAGCAGATTCGGTTCATGAGAGCAGATTTAATTCATAATTAGCTTGAGTAAGCTGTGGCGTATAACTACAGGAATTTAGGGAAGAAAATTAAAAGAAAATTAGGTGGTCACACTAGTGAAAATAGTGAGTAATCTGGTGAATGAACATTGGTCAATTGCTTTTCCCAGTTAAAAAGTAAATCCCGTCTGAACCAGGAGAGAAATATGCTCAGCTGTGCCTTTAAGACTTTTTTTATGTAAATAATGAGTACCTCTCCATAGTGCATCAGACTCAAAAAAAAGCAAGAAATCCTGTTTTTCATTGCATGTGAAGTGAACGCTGGTAGTGAACTATAGTCAGAACTAGTACGAGAGAGCAAGATGTTCTGATTTTCCATCTGAATGTTAACTAGCAGCTCCTGCTATGTGACACTGAGGAGGAACAGTGACAACATGGAAGCATACAGTGTGTGTGTAAGGCTGAATCATTAATACAGACTGGCTGGGACAGAGATTTAATATGAAGCTAGTTGAGCGATGCGTCCTCATGCATGCACACACACACACACACACACACACACAATTTCTCCCTCCTGTGATTTAGAGGAGCTGGCACTGTGGCATTAGTCTCTCCAGCGGAGTCTCAAAAGCAGATGGGTGTTCAGAGGGTGTAGGATGTGTGTCAGTGGGTCAGAGACTACCCAGCATCCTCTGGGGCCTCAGTGGCGAGGACCTGTGCTATGATTCCTTCCATTTTTATTCATTTATTAAATATATATATAACACCCCAAAATATAAACAAAGTAACATAATTTGATTAAAAAGTACCAATTTTATTTAATTTATTTAAAAAAAACTATTTTAGCAATTATTTAGAAATATTATAAAATAAATATAATACACTTTCAATCTGAATGTGTTTTTGTATCATATAATTATGTAATTATTTGATACAAAAGCATATCCAGATTTCAGATTTCAACCCATCAAAAGGGAAAAAAGCTCTTAATATTATTGTTTTTATGTTATGTTATAATATATTAATACCTTTCTTTTTAAATAAATATATATTTTATTAATGAAAAACATAAAAAAAACATTTTGACATTTAATTTATTTATTCATTCAATCATTCATAATATGTGGTCACTCATAGATCAATCAGAATCAAAACAATCAATAATTCCTTTCATTTGTTTCAGAGTGAAATATTACTCTGGCATGAACACCTTCTTGTGAGGTTCATCTATTTATTCACTTTCAGACCCAACTGAAGTAGTTTATGCATCAGGATGGGAGAACTATTGTGAAGACTAAACATGAACACTTGTGCAGGATTTGGACTGCATGCATGCGTGTTGTTTATTGTGCTGCTGGCATGTTAAAAGGCCACCACCTGTAGAGACAGGCCTTTGTTCGAAGCTGTTAATCTTTCATTATGCAAATCCTAATTGGACTGTTCAGATTCACTTCGGCCCAGTGACCTCGACGCAGGGGAGCAGTCCCAAATGTGACATTACCCAGCATTCCCTGCTTACCACATACATAAACAGACACAACCTGAGCGCCGTGCGGTGAGCGGCATGCTAATGCAGTTGTTAGAGCAGAACTTTTCATTGGCGCTCATCTGATATCCAGCTAAGCCCTCTATCGCTGAATACAGTTTCAGATATGGTCACAGTATCAGAAGAACGCTTTTGATTCACTGCGTGAATGTTTTGTGTTTGTATCACAACACAGGGCTTTAATAATTTAGTTTTCTGCAGGGCTGACAGAATGATTCTGGCATTTTAATGGATTACCATGAAGCCAATTCTCATTCTGGATGGGTGGTGAGAGATGTTTGTCCTTCCGCAGTCAATCAATCGGGACGGGAGGTCTGGGATTTGGAAATGGACGAAGACGCCTCAGGCCTCAACGATTCAACACATAAATCTCCAGCCCTGACCCAGGAGATCAGAAACAGAAAACGTTCAGAAACATCTCACAGAGATCTTGCTATATCCTTTCTTGTATTTTTCTTCTTATATTGCTTTAAATTATTTATCTTAACTCTATAGGCTCAAGCCATATATATAGATCAGAATATCCTAGAGACTGACTGCAATAACATAGCAACCACATAGGACACCCTAGTAACCGTTTAACATGTATACATCTACTGTATGAACAGTGCTGGGTAGTAACTGATTACATTAATCTGGATTATGTTATCAGATACAAGCTAGGGTCTATTACATTTTATGATGCTCATAATTGGAACACAGTTACTTTTTATAGATTACATGATTACAAATTATTTACACAATGGCAGTAAATGATGTCAGACAAACCCCTTTGATCTAAAATATTTACTTGAAGTCCCACTGAGATTTAACATTAATATTTCAATAATTTAACAACACATGTTCTCTGATGTTGGTTTATGGCCATATATTTGACTCCTTCCTTATTATAATGCCTTATTTAAACCCATTTAAATCAATAAACAAAAGTAATCTAAAAGTAACCCTGAAGTGGTCAGAATACAATCCCTAAAATAAGTCATCTAGATGACATTACTGACTACAGTTTTCATCTTGTCATTTGGAATCAGTAACAGACTACACTTTGTAACAACATTTTACAAATATCTATGTATATCCTAGTAACCACATAGCAACGTTCTAAAAACATTTCTGAACATCACAACAACCTTTGAACATCGAACATTCTAAAACATCTATGGATACACTAGCAAACACAGAGCAACCTTCTGACACCTTAGCATCATGGCAATGACTTCTGTAATAGCAACATTCATTTTTTGTTAAGAAAATATAAAAATGTAGTTATTATTATATGAATCTCCTGCTTTAAGTCAATTCCGGAAGGACAGTGATTAAAAAAGGATTTTACGAGGTGGCTAATTCGGACGAATTTGTACGACCTCACACAATTTTATATGATTTGTCTAAACCCCTGTGTCGGTTAGGTTTAGGGGCTGGGTTAGGTGTAGGTAATTCGTACAAATTCATATGAATTGTGCAACTCCTAAAATACGTATGATTTGGCAAAAATCATTTGAGTTTGTACGAGTGTGGTCCTACGAATTTATACGAATTAGCCACCTCGTAAAAAATGTATGAATTGCCGTGAGATCAGGCTGGATATCTGTAATAGATGTGAAGAGACGATCAGAGCAAGTTATGACATTCTCACTATAACAATTAATAATAATTAATAAAATGGGGCAAATAGCCTCTGAAAACAAATGCTCTGCCTTTCCTGATTTTCTAACTAGGCTAATGGCTTCTCCCAAAGTTTTCTCTCATTTGATGGATGTGGCAGCTGATGCAAATCATGACTCTGGTCTAATTGCTGGCATTAGTTTGACATTCTTCTGGCATTTTAACTAAACGTTTCTGAAAAGAGCATATGAAAACCCAGCCCTTCAGATTTTTGCATTTATTAGGAGTAACACTGTGCATAATAATTGAGTTCTCCAGGGTGAGCTAACGAACACTCGATCCAGCAACGATGCATGACCTTCATTTAGCCAAACCTCTGTCTGTATTCTGCTCAGGATATTTGAACTCAGCATGGCCACTCCCTTCTGATTTGCATATGCATGCCTCTGTTCTCTTTATTCAACAACTGCATGATACTGAAATCTCAGCAGTTTGATAAAATGTCCATCTCTGATGTCGCAGCTCTTTGTTCCTTCCCTCAGCAATATTTTTCATTTTAATGAACAGGATTTCAAACGACTTTTACGTTTTACACCAATTATGGCAGTAATACCTAAAAAAAATTTCCAAAATTTGCAGACCTTGCACCAACCTAGTTATTTATATTCATAAAAACATAGGTTTTGGAACACAACTAATACCCTCTCAGTTATCACTAAGTGGCCATATCCTGCAGATAATCTAGTTGCTGACGACATCATATCCTGTTCCCGTGACCTCAGTGTAAACCAATACTAACCACTGATAGTAATCCCTGTCTTCAGCTAGTTAAATGTCTCTGTGCCCTTACTGTATTACATATTCCCTGGAGTAACCGCTCAAGGGGAAACACCAGAAGTGTCAGACTGCTTATTAGGTGCATGCTGAGGCAAGCATCACTGTTGCTATTGCTCAGATCATGCTATTCATTTTTGAGAAATCAGACGTATGATTTTAACTAGATGGACAATTAAAAAGCACAAAAATATTTTTAAGATTTGAGCCACATGCCAGAATATCAATAGCCCTGAGGGGTCTTTTGAGGTTTTTTAAAGCTAATATTATGTAAAAATATGTCAGTTTTACACCACTGTTAAAAAGCTTTTGAAATGGGTCTCTTCTGCTCACCAAGGCTGCATTTATTTGATCAAAAATACAGTAAAAAGTGTAATATTGTGAAATATCATTACAATTTCAAATATCTGTTTTCTATTTTAATAGATTTAAAAATGTCATTTATTCCTGTAATGCAAATGTGTATTTTCAGCATCATTATTCCAGTCTTCAGTGTCACATGATCCTTCAGAAATCATTTTCACATGCTGATTTGCTACTCAAGAAACATCTCTGATGTTGAAAACTGTTTCAGCTAAAACTAGCCAAGTAAAATATTATTTTATGATATACTACGATGTCGAGGCTATTTGCAGATGTTTAATCAAACATGAACTTCCCTAAAACAAGAAGATACCCTTTTTAGTTCAACTCTACATCTTTGGTCAGTTCGTTCTGTATTCTTCCTCTATTAGCATCACCTTTTTTCAGGTTTGACAGGATGTTGTTCTCGCTCAGAGTCAGCAGCAATCACACGAAACATGCCTTGTAGCCTTTTTTAGCCTGAAATTAATTATTTCCTCTGATTCAAACACAAGAACCTTCAGACAAGCTAATACTCAGGTTGCCATGAGAGCTCATTAAAAAATGTCTTTAATTATTTCTCACACAGGGCTATCTCAGCACAAGCTGATATAAAAAGGAAAAGGGTTTTGCTGGATGAAGCTAGGTGATGACACAGCCGGACGCCGGCATCCGTTGCGAGATGCAAGGACATGCTGAGGACATGCTGTGGACGTGCAGACCTCAAAACATGCAGCTGTCTTTCTGTCGAACGCTGAGAAAACGCTGCTCTCCTACCTTTCACTTCCTCGCTCGAACGCTTAAACATGTAACTGACCAAATGTGAAATGGTGACCTTCAACAGCCTTAGAATGTGACCTCAGAGATATGAGTTACAGACGGGAGGTCAAGCCATGTAATGGAGATATATTGGCAGTTTCCGGTGAAGATTTGGTCGGAGCTTCAATCCGCTCGCTCTTGGCTCTGAACTAGTTGTCTAGACTAGCACAGACGCCGTTGAACTCTCAACCGAGATCCTTTAAAACCTCATTATGGATGCAAGGCTCGGTACGGAGAACGGGAAGTGAAGGGGATGTCTAATAAAGCCTAGAAACCATGAACCAGAGGGACTCGTGGGACTTTGTTTATTCCTCCCCCTCGTGACCCGACTGTGCCCCTCTGACACTAAACCAGACGCACAGAGCTGCTCAAACCAATGAGGGACGCAAATTGGAGGAAATGGGATCTGAAATTACATTTTTAGATATCCATTAAAATCATGCACTGAAATCATCTTTTTCATAGGCCTGACGGCACAAAATAGATGACAGCATCAGTCATGTGGTCATAGCTATAAATTATAAAAAGTTATTTATATGGATGTATAATATATTAGAGATAAACCCCTGTGAGGGACTGGCCATGTGTCCAGTGTTTGTCTCCGACACAGGACAGACTCCAGATCCTCTCGAACCTACAGAGGACAAGCAGTTTAAAGAAAGGATGGGCGATGGGGAAGATCTAATAATATATTGCTAAACTATATAAATCATTTACCAGATGCGTTTTTGTTGTCATTTTATTTAGCTTCAGAGTGCAATCAATTTATGAATAAATATTAAATCAATGCTAAATAATTTAATTCAAGGTTTATGTCTGCCTCAACTTATAGCTGAAATAAATTCTGCGCAATTCCCACAGTTCACTACAAGAGGTGTTCAAAGTTATTTGGACTTGTATGTTCATGAGATAAACAGAACAATGCAAGATATTCCTGCAATTCAAATTGTAATTTATATTAATACAAGTTTACAGATTTATGTGATTTTTTTAATAATAGAGATACATACATTTCTGATATTCAATGCATTTCAATGCAAAGTAATTGAATGCAAGATTTTCCCCTGGCTTGTGGTGTACAGTCTTTAGAAATAAACTGCAGCAGTGTAATACAGGAGGCATGAAACATGATCATAGATGGTGTCTAAAAGACTGTTTAGTAACAGTTTTGTGTTAGAGTTGTGAAACAGAAATGATAATGTACATAAAGGATGTTCTGGTGAGTCTCTTTTAAATGACACTTAGTCTGGAATAAATCATAAATCAGTTCAAAATGAAAGCATTACTGTGACTGGTCTAAAATGAATGAGTTTCACGGCTCATCAAACATCAGTGTCAGAGCAGAAAGAAGTGCTTCAGTCAGGGTTCCTGAGACTCTTTGAGACCTTTGAGGATGTTTGGTAGTTACTGAGACTAACTAGTTGACAGACCAAGATCACATGAGACTCTTGAGCAGCTTAAAACAGTCTAAAGTGTCAGAGATGTGAGTGTCGCCCTCCTGTGGAGAAAACAGGTTCAAATTTTGTGTGCTTCAAAATGTTAAAGCTGCAGTAAGTAACTTTTGACACTCTAGCGGTTAATAAACAGAACTGCTTGCGTCTTGCGGAAGAACATCGTGGCCGGAACTACTTCTCTCTGTTTATGTCTATGAAGAATCACAAAGGTACTGGGTTACTCCGCCGCGGTACCCCCGAAGCAATCTAAAATAGTCCGAATATAAACACTTATTATAGGTGAACCCTAGTGATTCAGGACAAGCTAAAAACACGGTTTGGAAAATGGATTCATGGTGTACTCGCTTATTATATACTCTGATTGGTTGTTTCTTACCGGGAGCGATGTATTCCTGCAAATGGCAATAGGACACTGGGAGGAGCCAGAGGAGCTTGATTTTTTTCACAGATTATCTGTCTCATATTCTACTGTCAGGACATAATGACAGGTTTAACATATGTAAAAAATATATTTTTACAAAAAGTTACCTACTGCAGCTTTAAGAAAAAAAGAAGTTTTTTACTCTGTCTAAACCTTGCAAACATGAAAGCTCAAAAAAAAAAAAAAAAAAACTACAATCGTTTGAACGCATTTACATTTAATCTTCACTGCGTCGTTTTCATTCCTTACACTAGAAAAATAAATAAATAAATGTTAGCCTAACATATTCAAGCCAGGCGTTGCTACTCTGCAATGCTGTGCCTGTGCTGGGATAAATTTAAGCGATGTATTGCTTTCAGCATTGCTGTAATGCTCTGAAAGACCCTGTCATGTACCAGCTTGCTAATAATTTGTCAATAACATAAATATCAATGGCCAGTGTTAACTGAGAGGGTATTAGTTGTGTTTCAAAACCGATAGGTGTAGCTCATTGCTGTCTGCACAGACTACAACCTTATAAGCAGGGTTATTATAGTTACTAAAACTAAAAACTAGGGCTGTCAAGTGATATATTTTTTAATCTAAGTAATAATAAAATGTGGTGACTATGAATCTAATTAATTTCAAATAAAGTAAGTATTGTGTTAAATAAGAAAAGCATTGAATGGACACTACAAAAAGCATCTTTAGAAAGATTCAGTACAGAATTTATTACAACTGACATGTGTAGGCTACAACTGCCATTATTTATTTATTTATTTTTAGTAGTTGCAACTAAAATTGCTATTTAGATATATTAACTTTATAATTATTTTAAATGGACATTAAAGGGATAGTTTTGTCATCATTAACGTTTTTTTCCCCTAAGGACAGAATGAGCAGAGGCTCGAGTTAAAATCTCACTTTGCTTCTCTCTAGTGGCCGCTTTGAAGAATTGCAGTGTTGCTGCAGATGTTGTCAAAATGTAGAAATAAAAAAAAAAAAAAAAAAAAAAAGATAAAAAAAGCATTTTTTTGCCATTATGTTGCACAGTGAAACACAAATGAAAATCACTCAGAACTTCTGCATTTTTGTACGTAATTTATTTTCTTCCAATATATTTATATAAACATTTTATAGTTTTATAAATGAGTTTTTCGACAGTGCACGCAGAACGATGGCATTTTAATTAGCAGACACTTTTATTCAAAGCAACTTACAAATGAAGAGTAAAACAAGCGATTCACTGTAAAATGATCCAGGGGTTTATTAGCGCCATCTTGTGGTGGGTTTTATTACGTGTCTATCTGTACTTTTCTTTCCTTTTCGCTGCTGCGAATGACCGTGCAAGTACAAATGCGGTTGGTGAGGTTTTGGCCTTCGTGTGGGCACAGCGTAACATGACAATGACCGTCACACAAAGACGCATCGACACCTGACAGCGTCTGAGGACAGATATGAGGATGACGCCGAGACGAGCTCAGCATGCTTTACCGCAGTGGATGCGCATGTATTTCTACGGGATGCACGGAGTCACGCTGGACATCCTGCTGTCCTCCGCGCGCAGGTTCCTGGATCACAACGACCTCAGACTGCTGGGGTTCTCCTCTCCGTACCTGTGCGTCGTGCACTCCATCACGCATCTGGTTTTGGAGAAGCTCTACCTGCAAAAAAGATGCTTCCAAGAGCGACCTGTCGTCTTCCACCTCGTCTTCTACCCGTCCTTGTTCATCTGCCTGCAGATCCTAATAGGGAATGTGGTGACCTGCACGGAGAACATCAGAGTGGTTTCCATCACACAGCTCGTTGTGCATTACATCCTCGCTTTGTACTTCACAAATGTCTTTCATAAAGGCTTCCTGAGTCTGCAGTATGAGGACAAGCGGGTGTTATTGAGGTCATCCTCCCCAAACGGGTTACCCGGCGTCCTGCGCTTCGTGTTCTTCGGGATGCATGGCTTTCTGGACGAGGTGCTCTTCACCTCTGTGTTCAACTTGTTTGAGAAATCAGATCAGACCTTGAGGGGCCACACGTCCCTGTGGTCCTTCTTCATGTATGGAAGCTGCAGCTTCGTGGTGGATAAGCTCTACCTCCATCTGCACTTCAGGAGAGGATGGGGAACCTTGCAGCGGCTTCCCATCTACATCTGCTTCATCTACACCTGGGAGTTCAGCTGGGGCTTCGCTCTGAGACAGTGTGGCGCCTGCTCCTGGGACTATTCCCACTATCCTCTCAATTTCATGGGACTGGTGACATTGCTGTATCTTCCAGGATGGGTCTGTCTGAGTCTGTATCAAGACGTCTTGTCGAATGTTCTGCTGAGGGTTGTGTGCAATGATAGGAATGACAAGGAAATGCCGAACGCAGGTGCCAATGGACGCCTGCTGCCAAAAGGGAAGCTGGAGAATGACCAGTTGCATGTGGGCTTTTCCTAAAATATCCTCCTGGGACCAGCAGAAAGGCATTTGAATCTTTGATTGTTTGAGAAAAGAAAGAACTAGTGAGGTGAGGACTAGTTGTCACTCCAGGTTTATTTTTGAAAGTCAATTTCTTTATTGACATAAGAACCCCCCCCCCCACCCCATCCCCCTGTATGTTTAGTGGGGCATGTTGTCACAGTATATGGGGTAAGTTGTCACAATGGGAACTTGACTTTAGTAAAGCTCTTTAATAACTTTTGTGCTAAATTTAAATACTAATGACTGTGAAGCACGAAAAAACATGAAACCATAAAAACGTGCAAGTTAACATATAGACAGATATCATTGTTAGCCAATAGTAGGAAAATAGTAGAATAAATAGTATTTATATAAAGTTTATTAGTAATTTTATAATAATCAATAATACTGTTATATTATAGTGGGATTTATTTTATATAATAAAATTTTATATTATTTTATAATTTATCATTTTTATATAAATTCAATTAATAATAACAGTAATTATGTAAAAAAAAAAAAAAACTAAAATTAATTTTTAATTTTTAAATGATGTTTAATACACGTGACAGCATGCCCTGATAAAAATGTGACAATTTAAATATATATATATATATATATATATATATATATATATATATATATATATATATATATATATATATAGAAGTATCATTTTTATGCAAACATTTTGACAAAGAACAATTTCAGTCTTTCAACTTTAAAATTTACTATTTAATTCAATGTGTTACTTGCTCTTTCTTTGCACTTATTTGTAAAATGTACTAACAGTTATTAGATAGATAGATATATAGATAGATAGATAGATAGATAGATAGATAGATAGATAGATAGATAGATAGATCGAGATATATGACTTTTGAAACTGTAGTTACTCAGATGTGACTTTGACAAGTTTCATGTGTGACAACTTGCCCTGTTCTCCGCGACTTTATTTAAATATGAAATGGCTTATTAATTATTCACCTTATTGGTCAAAGTCCCCAAACATTTGGTATGACAGAAAAACCCAGGAAGTGCACACAGGGACAGACACGCATGTTCTCAGAGGTATAAATATAAGAAAACCCATAAATTGCTGGTCCTCAGGGGGATATTTGTACCAGCTTTACACCCTCAGAGAAACAACGGTAGCTGCATTAGCATTAGCCATTGCACACACAGCAGGATTTCAGAAATGACTAACAAATAAGACTGCTGGGCTTTGACGGTTATTGAAGAATGGGGGTCTGGTTGATAGTTCTTCTGCATGATTGGGATTCATGAGGGAGATCTTCCCTTGTAACTGCATGCATCAGGACTTTACATGTCGAGACAGCAGTATTCAAGCAAGCGATTCGCCCTGATAATGAGCCACTCTGCACTAATTCGTAGCATAACTGATTGTGAGATAACTCTGACTCTTTACGGAGCCGTTCCTTTAGCTTTAACTGTGACTGCAACTGAGTGCCTTCATTCACACTTCAAGGCAGCTGGACTTCTGAAATCAAAACTTTTTAATTATTACATCCCTATTATTACACCTTAGATGCAGAGTTTGTGGAATAAAGAAAACAGATTTGTAATCTAGATCGAGAGTATTTATGGCAGCTACTGCTGAGCATTTATTTAACACGCTGTCTCAAAATACTTTTTATCAAACTTATGAGCACCATGCACTGTATCCCTGTGATCCCTCAAAAGATTCATTGTTGATTATATGACTGAATTTATACGTATAATTTATGCTATTTGTAAAAAGATTATTCCTTTTCCCGAAAGATATGTCTGAGAGAAACTGCCAAAGCTTAGAAGAGTAAATCTTTAAAGTGATAGCTCATCTAAATATGCAAATTTGCTGAACATTTACTCACACTCAGTACATACAAGATGTAGATGAGTTTGTTTCTTCATCAGAAAAGATTTGGAGAAATGTAGCATTGCATCACTTGCTCTGCAGTGAATGGGTGCCGTCAGAATAAGAGTACAAACAGCTGATAAAAATGTCACATTTTTTCTCTTTGCATATTTCTCTATTGATTCAGATGAGATGACTTTGACTGGAGAAAGCATTATTATGGATAGATGACACATATATTTTAGCCAGAAACATGCAGCTTTTCACTTCTCTGGATGATAACTGATGGACTGGAGAGGTGTGGATTATTGTGATGTTTTTATCAGCTGTTTGGACTCTCATTCTGACGGCACCCATTCACTGCACAGGATCCATTGCTGAGCAAGTGAAGCAATGCTACATTTCTCCAAATCTGTTCCCATGAAGAAACAAACTCTAGACCTTCATTAGCCTGAGGGCACATTTTTAGCAAATTTCCATTTTTGGGTAAACTATTCCTTTAACATCAGCCTCAAAATCCAGATTTTAGTAACTTTTTAGGGAAAAAGGGCTAGACAGCGTTCTGTAATTCATAAAAGTCACTGAAATATTTTTCCTTCATGCATGTATACTCACTTGTTAATGTAAAGACTCTCGGCAGCTGCTCAAATGTACTGTTTCCTCCTTCTGACTTTGAGGAACAACATTTTGTATAGTTGGAGGAATGAGTTGGTGATGAATTTGATCATTTTCTTGTTTGTCTATGTCATTAATGCTACAGCTAGATCATTTTATGGATGTTAGCCTGAGTCTTGAATGATAGAAATCATTTGATGCACTTCTTAAATTTATAGCATTTTAAACTTGTAGCACATCTTTGTCTCAGTTCAGACTATGCACACACATTACACTGATCAAATTAAACCGATCAAACGTGATGTCTGGTGTTTTTTGGGGTGTATTTCAGTGTTGGCGTGGTGGCTGTGCTCTCGATACTCTGGTCAGGGCAGGACGTCTGGTTTACGTACACATCCCATATGATTCTTGACTACAGAAGTGATTATCAGTGTTATATCTGTAGTTTAAAAAAAAAAATTGTTTAACCATTTTTATGTAATTCCTAAACCATATTGTATATGAATTTGCAAACATTATAAGAACATTAACTTGGAATGTTCTCTGAATATTCTGAAACAAGTAGGCTATAATTATTATTATTATTTTTTTAATTTTAGCTGTTTTAATTAAAGTTTTTTAATAGAAGTTAGAAGGTTTTTTTCAGTTATGAAAACATAATTTCTGAACATTCAACCCTTACAGCTGTTCAGCTTTTTTTTTCTTGGTTATAAGCATGTCAATGGAACATTCAATTTAGCATTTTGCTAATATTATACGAAAATTAACCTTGAATGTTCTCTGAACAATCTGAAACATAAAAAAATATATAGTTTTTTTTTTATAGACGTTAAACATTAAAACATTTTTTAAAGTTATGAAAACCTTATTTCAGAACTTTCTAAAACCAGTAGTTAAAAAAAACATTAGACAAAAGTCCAACTACAATGTTCATTTATGCAATGAATAATGTATAAGTAACATTTTTATGCAAACATTTAAAAAAAGACTAGATAACTTTGAATTAACTTTCTATTATAACGTTCCTGGAATAATGTTTGTTCATAACTTTGCCTAAACTTTCCCTGTTAACTGTACATTTGTATAAAGATTGCTCATGTTGAACTAATTTTAACACGTGACATTGTTCCTAAAACAGAGATTGCATGGCTGCTGTTGGTCTAAGGACCTTTTCTTGCCGTAAGTAAAGGATAAAGCATCCGCTCTAATCTGCTTTAGTGTTTAACAGGGTTTTAACATGCTATTCATCACTGAGCAGTGCACATGGATCAGTTTCCTCCCTTGTGAATCATTAGTGATCTGTTTAGAAACTATTTCTAGTTTGTAATCAGTGTACAGAATGCAGTCTTTCAGTAAGTGTGTTTCTCAGAGGTGCCAAATGCAGCAAATGAGCAGTTCTCAGCCTCGAACCCCCGAACATAATATTTACACTTTAGATTTAAATAGTCAAATGATATTGAAAGCGTCACATGCAGAGCAGTACAGCTGCAGCCTTTTGGTCTGACAGTGACTCCACAAAGCTGATAAGAAGTGTGATGTGTTGATGTTACTGATTAAGCAATGCAGTAACCAGCCAATCAACACCTGAAATGGAAATAGTTCTTCAGAAATTATACTCATATACTGTATATTAGGCCATAGTCATGTTGCACATGTTTCTCTTCTGAGGCAGTGGTCAGAGTTCTCAGACAGAGCAGGAAATTGCTGCAGGTTTGTGGTGGTGACACTGATGGGCCACAATTTGGTAAATGACTTGCAATACATCAAATTCATTTTGCAAAAGCAATTCATGAAATCTAACGTGTCTCATGTATATATATCACATATCATATATATGGCACCCATTATTCTCTCATCTTCCTTTCTTTCACTTTCTCTGTTTCCTTTCTTTGCTTGTCTTACTGTCGTACTGTCTGCAATGTACATTTTTAAAAAGCCTCTTAGGATTTTGTATGTTGTTGTCAGGTCAGTTACCTTAAAAAAATCTCTGACCAGCTTCGTGTAAGACTCCCCCCTTAAAACACTCAGACCAATCAAAATTATTGTTACATGTCAACTAGTGTTAAAGCAGCAATGCAAGATCTGATTTCGTTATTGGCTGTAAAATGTAAAGAGCTATGATGCTACAACCTTATTTAGCCAATTTTACCAATTTTAGCTGACTTCATCCTTGCAAGGCAAGGCAAGTTTATATACATAGCACATTTCATACACAATGGCAATTCAAAGTGCTTTACATAAAAGAAAGTAAAATAATCATTAAAAAAAAAATTAATACAAGGAATGTAAAAACTTTAAAAAACTAAAAATTCATTAATGCATTTAAGAAAATTAAAAATAGCAAATTATTTTAGATAAAAATACAGTCCAATAATTTCAGGTTGCCCATAATACAGTGCAATACATACAGTGCAATGTTGATATTGCTGTTGTTGACAGCAGTTGATCGTGCTGTTGAGATGCACAGAAAACACACATAGGAAGTCTGGTTTAGAAATAGGAAGAAGAAGTTAATCAGATTTCATAAAAGCATGCATATGTAATAGCAAGTGGGTGCCAGGGCATTGCTATACAGTTGCTATAGTGTTTTGAGAGGTTGATAGTACATCGCTATGTAGTTGCTAGAGCGGTTCTGATCTGGAAGGCTGGATACAGTTCATGACAAATATAAATGTTAAAACACCAGGCATATTATTAGATTTACTGACTTACGCTTAACAAACATTATAAATGCGGTCTTTGCAACTACGGTAGCTGAAATAAAATAAGTTGACGTAAAAGTACTAAAATAAGTAACACCAAAACTGAAATAGAAAATAAATTAAAGCTTTATATAAATATTACACTAATAATAATATTAATACAAAATGGCAGAAATTACTCGCATTTGAACAAACAATTATAAGAAAACCTGAAAATGTAAAAATAACAGCTACTTCAAAATTGTGTTCTAGAATCTGCTCAAAACATCAAACAAAATAGTGCCAGCTTTTCTCGAGGAGGAGAGTCTGGGGGAAATCGTGTGATGTATTCAAACTTCATATCTTAACAAGCACCACTAATTGTCTAAATGTACTTTCTGGGTGTAGTGCAATAGTGGTCTGATTAAGTTTCATTGCCTCGTCTCTGTAATCAGCACTGGCCCCCCACAGCACGGCTCCTGCGGCCCCCAGCGTCGCGCTCTCATCGATGCTGTTGAGATGCTCCATCTGAAGAGCAGCTCATAGGTGAGGACAAATAATAGTGTGATTTTACATCCCGAAACCAAATCCCCTCTCATGCGTTCACAAGAATGGGACTGTAACCTCAGACTTGACCCATACACCTGCAGTGATGTCATACTGATCTGACATCAGCTGAGCTCTCCAAGGCTTGTGTTTTCAGTGTTTAGGATCCCTGATATATAGCATATACAGTAGTGTGCAAATAATCAATTAATACATTTCAAAAACAAAGAGATGCATCGCGTAACAAAACCTCTCTCTTTTATAATGCAGTGAAATAAATACTTTACAAATGAAAGATATTTCATCTAAATTAATTGGAAGGTGATGGACATAATCTAAATGTGTCTTTATCGCCAAGTCAAATTTACATATTGTATTTTTGACAAAAGCAAAAGAAAATAAAATAAAATAAATGACATAACTTTTTACTTTTTAAAATATTTAAATATTTCAGCTAGTTGCCAATGCAACATTTATAATTTTAATGTAGTTGACATTTTAAAATAACTAAAACTAAATAAATTATATATACATAATAAAAAATTATAACAAAACAAAAAATTACAGAATTAATAAACCTTAAAAATAAGAATGAACTGAAAATATAAAAACCATATAAAAAGCTTTTTATATGGTAAATAAAATACTTATTAAATATATTATTATAAGTAATAAATTAAAGAGTAAAAACAGTATATAAAATGCTGAGTAACACATAAACCATCATCAAACTATCCAGTAGTTGCCATACTGCAGAAAATATGGAATGAAACCTCAGAGGTTTTGTTTACTTGTTTTTCTTCTGTTTTGTCTGGGCAATTTGTCTTACACTTGAAAAACTTGGCAAAAAGTCTCAAAAACAAGGCCACTCTTGCAGAGGTCGAGAGGTTGTGCCAGCTTACATTAGTCAATATGGGTGTATTTGTCTAGTAAACAAAACAGGTTAAATGTCACTTTCTAGACATGTTTTCTATTGCTCATTTCAACCCTAAATATTACAACTGAGCACACAGGTTGCTCCATTATACACCTCAACATCAAACATTTGTATTAGCATTTATTACAAACCTGCTGGTGTTTACAGTTTTTTTTTACAGACGCTAGGACACATTTCTCAATACTTAGGTCACTTTTGCAAAACTCTTCACACAGTGAGTACAACAGAAGTCTATTTGGGCTAAACTGAGGATCGATTATCATTGCTTTGGCACAAAATGCATTCAACGACTACATCTCTCAAATTTCATGAATTCTTTACTCACTCAGACACAACAACTGACAAAACTCTTTGTACGTACAAGTCAATCTGCACATGCTTACATACTGTTTTCAAAACTGTTAAACTTGTGTTCAAAACAATAACATAATACAAAACTGAATAAGACAGCAATTTGCTACATTTCTACAGTAATAGTTGAATGAAATATATTTCAAGTCTTAAAATGAAATGCTTTAAAAACAATTGGACAATTGCTGTAGTAGATCAGCATTGCTACTGTATCTGTATCAGTGGATGGTGTGGATACAAATTCTTCTATTTTGGAATTACTCCTACATAAAATATTGCCGAATTCTGCATCATGTCTGATTCATTCACATGTATTGCAATGAATTATAAACAGAGATGTGTCATTGTTTTAGACAAGAAAACATTGTATAATGATACATGTTGTTAGTGTTTTTTTAGGTCATGTTTTGTGGCTGGCAAAATGTGTTTGTCGACTGTCAACCTGTGCTAGTGTTCTGGAAGAAAGAGTTGATTTGAGACTTGAAGGAAGTGTTTTGGTAATTGTAGTGCATTTTGAAAGTGAAATTAACTGCTTTGCCAAACTGAAAGTTGGTTAGGTGAACTGTGTGAAGAGTTTTGCAAAAGTGACCTAAGTATTGAGAAATGTGTCCTAGTGTCTGTAAAAAAAAACTGTAATATGATGTAGCTGGTGTCAGTTCACTGTTCCCATTGGAAAAATAATAAGGTGTCCACTGCCACCCAGGGGACATGAAGAGAATTACAGCCTGGTGTGTCTTTTGCTGAAAAAGAAGAAACAAGGTAAAAAAAAAAAAAAAAAAACACTTTCAGTGCTTTCAGTGCTTACGCCGTCAACTGTGCAGGATACAGTTTTAGCTGCCAAATATAACCACCACACTGCTGAGTTTTAGGAAGTGACATCACTGGCAGTGTTAAAATCATGTGCACAGCACCCAGCTTTGCATGAGCATCTGAAATAGGATGCTAGATATCCTTACTGGGAAGGTCTGGTTTAGTAATGATGTTTGGCCAGGTCCGAATGAAACTGACACAAAATATTGTTTATGACATACTGTCAACTTTATGAGATAAGTCATTATTATGACCTGATTTTTGACTTGTCACAAATTAGACCTTTAACTCATAATTATATCATAATTTTAATTTTTATTTTGTCCTTTTGTCTCATAATTATGATGAAGTAATTAAATGTTTTGAAATAAGAAAGCCATATTTATGGCAGTAAAAGAAAATGACTTTTTATGTGTTCATTTTGTTGTCATAATTATTAAAATGATGACTTATAATTAACTTTTAGCTTGTAATTTTGACTTTTTATCTCACAATTATGACATTGTAAAAAATTTAGGCTTTTTAGTTTGCAATTATGCATATTTATCTCATAATTATGACTTAATATTTTGACTTATCTCATAGTTTTGACTTTTATGTCAATTAGCTTATTATGTCTATACGACAAAGAAATCATAATTATAATATTTAAAAGTTTATTTGTCATAATGTTTACTTTTATGTCATAATGACTTTATCTCATTATAAACAATTTGACTTGTATCTCATAATTTGATTTCTATGTCATAGTTATGACTTTTTATGCATAATAATTATTACCAAAGCATCATTTTTTTCTTTTTGGGGACTGAAATGCAATTCCATATTGCTCTCTTGTTTCTTTCTATGTTCTTCTTTTCATGTCACTGGTCTGTATCTTTCTCGCTATTTTTCTCTGTTATATAATTAATTAGTTATGTTGTGTGGGTATGCAGTGATTTTTGTTGATGCATTATTTCCTCTTGGCCTGTGTTCATGCTTACAAACCAGCTGTGTGTGTGTGTGTGTCCTGAGGCCATTGTTTTCAAGCAAACACAC
>NW_020526896.1:0-26471 GCF_003368295.1 Carassius auratus | reverse complement strand
ATGGGCCACCATACCTGGCTGTATGTCACATCTCTTTCACTTTAAGCCAACAGCTACAAAGCAGTCACAGCTTAAACAATACATCTACTCTAAAACAGTTGACTTAGAGAACCAGAGGAATGTCCAGTGCCAGATCTCTTAGTCCTCCACCAGAGGTTTGCCTGAGCAAGAACAATCATATCTGAGAGATCAGAGTAAATCTCTGGAACTATCACATTGTTCCTTCCCATAATTATGGTTTTCATACTCCTTAAATAAGGAATATCTGAATCAGATTACAAATCACTCATCAAAGTGCCAAAAAAAAATATTCAAATAATTATTCCCAGGCTCTGTCAACATCATTTACCCCGAAGATAATTCTAGTTGATTCTGATCTGAATAAGCCATGGATACAGCCAGCCAATGATCCAATGGTCTAAGGCTGTTTAATGGTAACTTATGAAAAATAATAAGTGTAACTGTGGTTAATGATAACTGTGTCAACAGTTTATGTGCAAGATATTCAGTGTATCATATTACAGTTCGGGTTAGGTTTCGCTTATTTAGCGAAATATTAACTCACCATCAGTGCTTGTTTGAATAGGAATATAATGAGTTAATGGATGTCTATAATGTACTTATGTAATTACAAGTTACTGGGTTTCACCTGATCTTGCTAGAGGCCTGAAATAAGTAAATATTATGACTAAAGATGTATTCTTCAAATATAAAAAAGGGGATAACCATGTCAAGACACAATACAAAAGTCCACTGTAGTGTATTATGGTGGGAATAGCTTTCACATCAACATCCACACATGCACTAACACTCACACAAAAAACACAAGCCCATCTCCTTTGCAAACAGAGAGCTGTTTTTTCATCCCAGGCAGGCCGAGATAAGGAAAAAACTCCTGCTGGACTCTTTCAGGTACACTGCAAATATGCAAACTGCCTGTGATGGTAGATAAGGGCCGAAAGCAAAGCCTGCACTCACAGAGCACTGTAATTAAAGTGCTGTCATTAGGGATGGCTGATTAGTCATTTCTAATCACTCAAAGTGCTGAAACTCTTTCATTTTCCAAGACTTTAGGTCAGCATAAATGACCGTATTGGGATTTTGAAACGAACCTGGGGTCAGCCGAGTCCTTGGATCTTTAATGTTGATGCATTTATGATTTGCATTTGTGTGCTGCGCAGAGGTCGGGAGGTTGAGTTGCAAAGATGATCATGTCTTTGATCCGTTAGACAAACAGGACTAATTTATGCCTTGTCTTCTGTAAGCATGTAAACAACAGAAGAGAAAAATTCTATAAACCCATTGACCTTTTCACTGCAGGGTTTCCTGAAGTGGAACATGGGATTGCCAGTGGGAGCAGACTGATGATGCCTGATGCTCTAAACAGGATGTCCTGTGCCTCAGTCGACTCGGGGCGACAGAATGTGCCTTCTTGACTGAACAGGCCTGTAAAGAATCATTGAGATGGATGAACGCAAATGGCCTCACAGTGTCAGAGACAGAGGTTTAGAGGAACTGTGTCAGACTAAACCTTGTTTCTTAGTCGCTATTTCTCTGACCTACTTATGGCTCTGGATCGATACTCATAGTCCCTGTGGTGCTCCTGCAAAGGCTGTATAAGAAGCCCAGGCTGCTTTAAATGGCTGCTCTCATCGAATTACAGAGATGGACAATCCTGAGTGCTAAAGCAACCTACCAGTGAGAGAGAGAAATGTCAATTTTATAACCACATTGTCTACTCTGTACAAAGAAGAAAAGAAGACATCATGTCCATTTGTTTGATTTAAAATGCATCACACAATGATTTAGCACACTGTGCTCCTGAACTTTGAAAGATTTGCACACATATGTCATATGTGCCACCCAATTCTCTTTTTGAATAGAATACCCCAAAATTTGTGTAGGGGAAAGCGGGGCACATTGCTACCTTTTTTGACCGTTTGTTTAAATCCACATGGGGTTCAGAATAAATTTTTCAGTCTTGAGACTGTCCCATAGACTGCCAAGTAAGTTACAATGTCATGGTCCAGAAAAATATGAAAAGCAGTGTCAGAATAGTCCATCTGCCATCAGTGGTTCAACCGTAACGTTATAAAGCGTCGAGAAAACTTTTTGACAGACAGATATTTATACCTATATTATACCTATACCTATTTATATCTATAACACTAAATTCTCAAATAATAATAATAATAATAATAATAATAATATAATCAATGAATCATACTTAAAATATAAATATATTTGACATAAATAGCTAAGACTTTGTATTAATAAACTTTTTTTTATAAAAAAATCTTTCACTTTTACATTCATACAATTATCATAGACAAAATTATTGATTATATGAATTTAAACATTATTGTTAATAAATTAATTAGCTACAATTACAGAACACGATTAAGCGTTAACAAAATTAAATAGATTTTACCATTGTAAAATATACTACTGTTACATGCCACAAAAGTGTTTTCTAGCATCTTCTTAAAAGGGTCATATGATGTGATTTAAATTCTTTCTTTCTCTTTGGAGTGTTACAAGGTCTTGGTGCATAAAGAAGATCTGTAAAGTTGCAAAGACTAAAGTCTCAAATCCAAAGAGATATTCTTTATAAAAGTTAAGAGTCAACCACGCCCTCCTAAAATGCCTCATTCGAACACGCCCCCACATGTCTACATCACGATGTGGGAAGATTTGCATAACACCACCGAAATGTTCGCGCTAAGAAAGAAGGTCTAAGTTTAATTCTCGCTGTTCACACTGCCGCCATGTTGTGAAGATGCTGTGTGTTTTGTTGTGAAGGACTACTTTGTTTGGCCTTCCAAAGAGAACACAACTAGAAATCAGTGGTTAAGCTGAATTTACAACACTGTTCCAGAACAGTTTAACCAAAATATTCAGATGTGTGCAGCACGTTTTACAGAGGACGGGGACTATTTCCTGTGAGAGTAATCAAATACATTGTCTGTTTCTATAAAGTAAAAAGACAGTATAAGTCATTACAATCAGTAATTATGTCCCCCACTGACTGCAACAAATGCCTAGTTTATAATGGTTTTTTTTTGTTTTTGTCTTGTTGCGCAAGGACAGGGCCTCACAGTATGGTAAGGGGCATAACATTTCCGTCACATGCTTGAGGTATTCGGCCAATCACAATGCACCTGATAGCTAGCCAATCAGCATACACCTCGCTTTTCAGAATGATGAGTTTTGTAAAAATCAACGTGTTTCAGAAAGCCGGGGCATAGAGGAGCAACAATAATGTACATTATGTGGAAAATAATGTGTTTTTTTAACCTTAAAATGCATAAACACATTGCTTTACAGCAAACACACAAAATAATGTTCTTTTTAGCAATGTCATATGACCTGGGTTAGATATGTCTGTGAGAATGATAACCCAATCCAAAAGCTTTTGGCAAATGGCAATAAACAAGGGCACTGTAAAAGCAGCAGAGCACTCCTTTGAACCGTGGGCCGCCAGGTTTTCACGTATACTCTGTTAAGCTGGTTCATTATTTAGCTCTGTCTGAGGGAGGGTGGGTAGGCACGATGACATATCTAGTGCTCTGGAGAGATTTTGCTCCTTCTGATTTTATAGCTGGCTGGGCATGGTGGGCGGCTGTCACTGAGTGATGATGCGTAGGAGGCCCAGGGTCATGCTGCCACCAGAGGTTTAGTGACAACAAGTTAAATGAGCTACTTTTGACCTATTTCTCCTCCCCGTTAGCTTAACAAGCTATAAATACCTGTGGCCCTCTCGAAGTCTCGCCACAGGAAAGATGGAGGATGAAATACGTCTGGTACAGACGCTGTAGGACAACTGCTGAGTGAAACTGCATGGATGGATTATTGTGTGGAAAACTGTCAAATGTGATCAGCTTGTACAATTCACGGCTGCATTTAAAGGGGTCATCGGATGCTACATGCACTTTACAAGTTGTTTGAACTGAAATGCATGTTGGCAGTGTGTGTACACAACCAACCTATAATATAATGTCCACCCAGTGTTTTATTATTTAATCTTGTTAAATCATTTCTAAATGACTGAGGTGTTCTGTTGCATGTAATAATGAACAAAACAGTTGTCATTTACACCTGACATCTGAGCCGCTGAAGATGCAGTGGATTACATTTGTTTTTGAAGGGAATGTGCCCCTGATCTACCTAAATGCGTCTATGTTCGCGCAAATCATTGTGATCCAATTTCACAGTCAGAAGTGAGTATAAGGTTTTTTAATGAATATTTGCAAATCACCTTTCTTAATAATGTGCTAACTAGCAGAGTTTCGCGATGAATGCGGCTAAAGTAAACAGTCCCTTAGAGAGGGGTTCGAAAGAAAGAGGTGGGGTTATCAAAGCTCATTTTAATTTAAAGGAAAATGCTACAAAATGGCTTGCTCTGAAAGGAGCTGTTTTTGACAGGGTAAAAAGGATGTTGTTTTACACTACCATTGAGAAATTTTAACTAAACTATGTTACAGACTTTATATTACGACCCTAAATAATCATAGCAACTTGTGGAAAATGGGCATCCAATGACCCCTTTAAACGGTTCTCTTTTATAAAACTGCCATGTAATCCATGTATCTCAGAATGTTCAAAACAAGATCTGTGGTTCTTGTTTCTCTTTCTGACACAGCACAAACTGCATTTGAAAAGCAAGGAAAACTGTATTTTTCTCATAGTTCAGAGCTCTAGAGGGTCTATCAAAGCCTTTAGGCTCTCACTGATGAGGCTTAAATATTTAAACATGTTCTGCTCTCCAGCTCTCTCACTTGTACCACATTTGTCTGCAATTATGTAATTCTTCCACAGCTTTCAAATTCAGCTCTGTTTGATAACTTTCTGCATGATGGTTTGAGGGCACAAGCGCATACACAGACAAAAAAAGAGACAAAAAGTTCAAATTTATTCAAACATTATTGCACAGACAAGCAGCATAGATAAATAATGTCTCTCTGAAACATTCATAAAAGTCTTTAAAGGGATAGTTCACTCAAAAAACGTATGCGTGACATGTAGGGGGAAAAAGAGACGCTAGGCAAAATGTTCATGCTGCTCTTTTCCATTAAAAAAAGGAAAAAAACAAAGATATGACTTCAGAAGATTTGCAATATAAACTTCTTTGTTACATCTATGTGTTTTTTTTTTTTGAGCTTGACAGCAGTCAATACAGATTTTAGATCAAAATTAAGGTAATTAAAACAATAATAATCATAATAGATACTACTTTTGGGGAAAACTATCTCTTTAACTTAAACTGATTTTGTGAGACTGTATGTAGGTCTATAAATAAATATAGCATTTTATGCAAAAGTGAAGAGAGAGAGAGAAGCTCTAAATTTTGAGTTGAATGCAATGACTCGGACCATAGGCCACATTACATCTATAGAATTCAAAGATCAAAAGCCATGAGAACAGAGCCTGTCCGACTTTCTCAATAGTGTTTATGTGCTGCATTTGTTCTTAAAATCATGTGTGGGTGTCTTCCTTCAGCACTCTGACTGGCTGTAGAAGCCAAAAATAGCTTTGAAGAGATCAAACAAAGCATATTCTGATGAAAACTCAATATATAACCTAGATTAAAACAATTTCTTCACTTCGGCCTTCACTTTCAACACTCTTTAAAATAAAGGTTCTTTATTGGCATTTATGTGATTCCATGGAGAATCTTTAACATCCATGGAACCTTTCCATTGCAAAAGGCTCTTCAAATTTGTAAAAGGGTTTTAGCGTCACACTAAAATGGTTCTTATAAGAACTATTCACTGATGGGTTCCTTGGAAACTAAATTCTTTTAAGAGTGTGTGCTGAATGCTTACTATTTGCTTTGATTCTTATTGCTGGAGGCCAGATAGGAGCTTGAAAATTTTACACACTATAGCACCCTACCATAAAAGCTCTGTAAGACTAAAATGACCCATAACTTATGAAGGGGACCCTACTTGCAAGCCTCATTTCCACTGATTTCAGTCTTGGTGCATTCAGAGCAGACTGTCACCACTGAGACCTGTGATCTCTGTCCAAACAACACCGGCTGGTAACACAGCGGATCAGAGCCGTTTGTATGCCAGGGTGGGATAGATGAGGGAGACTGCAGGGATGAACAGACGTCATTTTCTGCTTACTAATCAAATGATTCAGAGCCGTGTGCTGCATCATTCTTGTACCTGCTTCCTGCTCCACATCTAAAGGCATCAACAACAATGCCAGCACAGTCTAAAACACATGCATGTCTTCTTCTTTTCTCAAGGCACTGGCAACATGGGGACTAGCAAGTTTCTCTGAGTGCACGTTGCTCAGACCATATCTCTAAAAATGTACAAGAAGGTCCCTGGTGAGTATAATCTGAATTTTGATAGGTTTGCAATATTATCTAAAGGCATACGGTACAATGGATTAAATGAGATCTCTTCCGTTACACTCCAGTGAGTATTTCTGTGTAAACAGTAAACTCTTGGCTGCAGAAAAGCCTATTTAAGATTTCCAGCATTACTGGCCAGGCAAAAACATAGTGAGGAACGACTGAACATTAAATACCAGTTTTTACTGTTTTGTAAAGCTAAGAAAACTGGAAGCAAGGGACATCAGAAGCCAAGCACATTCAAGTTACAAATTGCCAAACCCGCTCTTAAAAAGGTGTTATCTTATAATTATTAATCAAAACATTTCTTTGGCGAACATGCAGTATAAATCTGGTGACATTTAATTACCATCTGTACTACAGTCAAATGTTATTATGTGTCACAAATTTCGAATATTAAGCAGTATAGAGCAAATGTGATATATGGTCTGGCTAAACGAGAGCTTAGCAAGTCAGCTGAGAATCACACCTCTCCATGGAAATGATCCAGAGTGCATGTTATGGTGTGAACAAGTTTCCTCTCTCTCACGGGCAACATCTTAAGGAGCAGATGAACTCTGCTGTGATGAACATCTGTGACTTTATCCATTCTGACGTACCATATACATAAATGCAATTTTTTCTTCTGAAAATATCTTTTTAGCTCTCCCTCACCGTCAGGACATGCCCATATACTACGTAATCTTGCCAGGGTGTTGATTGGCTCGGTTGTCCCTCAGAATGATGTAATGCTCAGGGGAAGGATGGCTATGCTGCTCACTAGGACTCACTGAGAGTGAGCAGGATTCAGTGGAAGGTTCACTTGATTCACGAAAACGAATACCTTGCATGGAAAAGAACAAATCTTTTTAGTGAATGGATTCAAAATAAAGTCACAGAGATTAAACAAAATTTCTATTTTTTTTTATGCCAAATCATTATTAAGATATTAAGTAAAGATCATTGAAGATATTTTGCAAGTTTCCTACCGTATATATGTCAAAACTTATTTTTTGATTAGTAATATGCATTGCTATCACTTTTTTTTGGACAAATTTAAAGTCAATTTTCTCAGTATTTCGATTTTTTTGCACCCTCAGATTCCAGATTTTAAAATAGTTGTATCTCGGCCAAATATTGTCATATTGTCAATATCATCAATCATTGTAAAGCTTATCTAGTCAGCTTTCAGGTGATGTATAAATATCAATTTCGGAAAAAAAAATTAACACTTAAGCCAGGTTTTGTAGTCCAGGGTCACATTTATAATAGCCTATAGTTAGATGCAAAAATAGGCTTTTAATTTAGTTTTATTAATCAAACTTATGGTTTAGAGCCTGTCTATACCCAATTCTATCCTAAAATAGAAACGGGAACAGATGTCGATGACTACTAAAACACTTCACAACCCAAAAGATTACACCAGACTGACTTTGTTCAAACAAGAATGCCATGTCTGTCAGAGGCACTTTGTAGTGAAGTATGGTAAGAGTTTAGATTCATTTAGAATTAAAGTGATTCACCATAAGAGGAGTTTTCAAACAAACAACTGCCCAGTGGTATTACGCCCTGAGATGTTTTATCTTTGAAAGAGAAATCAATACAGTTAATGTGTAATATTTCATTTCAGGAGCCGTCCATAGTTATAAGTTCAGGTTCATTAAGTTATGAAAGAATAATGGATTTATGCTGAAGTGTTGCTGTTGGGTCGAAGTTGCAGCCCAAACAGTGGAGGGAATATCAAATAGTGCTCACAAATGGCTTATTTCTGGAAGCATGCCCAGGCACTGCTCAATGAGCTGGACATACCTGAGTGACAACTTCCTGAAATAATACTCTGACCCAGTGTGTCAGCAGGGCTAGCTTAGGTTTTATTTTGTATTTTTTGATAGGTGAGGGACCCAAACAGAACATCAAACAGAATACATATATATATATAAATTTGGGGTCTGGATTTTTTTTTTTAAAGCTTAATACATACTTTTATTAAGCCATGAATTACTTAGTCATGGTGAGAATAAAATACTTAATAAATAAATAAATAAATAAACTAGTTAAACAGCGACAAGGACTGTTGGTTTGGCTTTTTAAAAGTGCTAAAGTGTTAAGTTAATAAATATAATTTACATCAAAAGCTATTTCATCATAATGTCAACTCACAGGACATTTAAAATGCCAGATTTCCCCGCCTCAGACTTTGTAATGTGATAACTCAGAGCTTTACAGTGCAGTTCTTAAGTTTAAGATGCTAAATCCTAAATATAAATGGAATCAGCAGGCCTATCAGAAAATGAAAGAGCAGAAAGTCTGTCTGAAAGGCCCAGCCAAACAGTGCAGATCTGGTGGGTGTTCGCACCTGCCTAATTAATTTCCACACCAAAGGTTCCCATTGTGTGTCTGAGCAAAGCCGGACTGACCTGATACAGCTGTCTTTGTCCATTAGAAATTGGGTTTTGGGGGACATATGGTGGGATGGTGGGACGGGTGTATGTGAAGTGTGTGAAGATGGAGGTGCTGTTGACAGTCACCGCGGTGTGCTACCTGGCCCACTTCCACTCTATAAATGTAAATGAATGAATCATGCTGGCGACATATGCTCCAGTGATTCTTCATGTGCCAGAAGCCTGCAGGTCCGGTACTCCTGTAGCCCAATAGTGATTCCACAATCTGTTCCTCTTCGGTCTCAGGAGGAAACCCCTCTATCCTCCCTCTGAAATAAAGCTGGTGTTAAGAGAAGATAGAGAAAGTGAAGAGTTTATTAACTAATATATCTTAAGCCATCTCATTTTTTAGAATGGCCTGCCTTTTACTTTGTCCTTAAATGCTTGTTTTTTGTAATTCAAATGTAATAAATGTTTTATCTTTTAGTCACTGACCATTCGTTTATATATCTGTGCCTTGCTTTACTGTATAAAACATTCTCTTAACACTTTACAATGTTTCATTTATAAATAGTTAACTTGAACTTGTCAATGATAAATACTTCTGAAGCATTTATTAATCTTAACTAATGTTAATTTCAACATTTACTAATAAGTTATTAAAACTTAAAACATTACCTGATGAGTATGGGCTTTTTACATTTACATTATGAATGAGAACATTTATTACCTTATTTGTGATTTGCGGGAACTTTGTATAAAAAAATATTGCTAGAAATGTATGTAAATAAAAAATAATATAAATAAATGTATATAAATATTTTCTAATATATTGCATTCTTCCTCTGATTTTGCTTCAATTCATTTTTTGTGTGCAAAAATAAAAATAAAAGTAAAAGTCTTTTTCTGCTTTTTGGTGTAAAACCACAGTTCTTCCGTTTTCAATAATGAGATTTTTTTCTCATTATTGGCTGCAAGCCTGCGTCCCCTAAAGCCATTTCCTTCTGTGATATTAACTCATCCTGGGCAAAAGTAACTGAGTGGATACGAGAGGAACACAAATTGGCCTTTGCCGCGGGCAAGGCTTTTTCCCAAGATGGTTGAATAACAGGGACATGCAGTACAGAACTGCCCGGTGCAGAACCTGGTGCTGCTCGAACAGCCCATCTCAACCGGAGAGAGACGCTTCTGCCAAAAATCAGTGATGAGCTGCCGCCCTTCTCTGCCAGAGAACACTATTGCAGTACGGCAGGTCTGTGCCCAAAGCTGATGTAATGGTGCCACTTCCACAGATGGCTCTGTAACTCTATGCCACATTAGCAGTTCCCCTCGCTCCCTCAGAGCACCTGCAGCTTGTTAATGATGAGACTCGATCTGTAACAGAACAAAAGTCTTCAGCGCTGGAAGACAGGTGGAGTCTTTTATATGTACCTTATACTACAGGGATGTAATGTTATGATGCACTAAACAGTCCCAAGTGAGACAGGCAGGAAACAGCAAAGCCGCTACACCAGACAACAGGTGCACGTCTGTGTGGAGAGACGGCTATATCCTTCTGGATTGTGTGAACAGACAGAGTTAAGTAGAACAGCAGAGATAGACTGTAAAATGCTGACCAGGCATGCATAAATTTATTTCTTATGGTCGTAAGAGTTTTGGCTTTATATGGTATCCAAAATAAAGTGATTAACTTTATTAATAACTGCCATAAACTATAAATTGAAGTATTACATTTAAAATTACACACTTGATCGTTAGGGATTCTTCTAGGAAATCTACCAGCAGAACCCAGACACCAAAGTGTAGCAGTAAGCTGCTTAACATTTAGTTCAATAGAAAAATTCAGTATAATTCACTTATTTACAGAACAGAAAGTTTTGTGCGCTTCAATGACAATTTCATGTTACTGCTGAAGTAACACAAATATGATTAACAAACGTTAAAAATAGGCAAATTTAAGCATTGTAAAAAAAAAAAAAGTTAAAGTTTAATTACTAAATTACTATGGTTAAATGGCCGTTTCAGAGCTAAACAAGGGCAGATATAACAAAACTTTTTTTCTTAAAAAACTATGCTATATATCTGTACAGTAATTGCCACTTGGTTTGATATTTTGGATGTTATATATACAAAATATGAATAGTTTTTAAAGCAATATATATATATATGGCTTACGAATCCATCTTTATAGAATCTATGTGGATATGTATGATTAACATATATTCATTAATTCTTCTAATTATTACAATCTAATAATCTAATTATTCATAATTATTTATTTATAATTACTTTTTACTAGCATTCATAGTGTTTTCTTTCTTTAATTTTGCTTCAGTGTTATTTCTGTGTGCAAACATAAAGATAATAAACAAAAAAATAGTGTTTAATATAATTTAAGATTTATTCACAGTTTACATTCCTGATAAAAATAATTTTACATTTACATTTACAATTATTCATTTAGCAGACGCTTTTATCCAAAGCAACTTACAATTGAGGAATACAAGTGATTCATCACCAAGAGGCAAATACAAGTAGGAAGTGCTTGCATTTCTGGTGGATTTCTGTGATTCTTTCTGTGTTTACCTCATGGAAACAATGAAACAACCAGTCATACCTGTACACTGTGACTGAAATAAGAGTAAAAGAGAGAGGTAAAGAAGAGCCTGAAATAGAGTAAGAGAGAGGTGTGCAGGCATATCAGATTATTGTTGTGTCCTTGTCCCCTCCCACATACACAAGCAAACACTCGCTCTTTTCAGCCAGGCACCTTTTCAGTGAAGAGGTCCGCATAAAAAAGAAATGAAAGTTAGCTGATGCATTGGCCCTTTCCATCAGCATTTGCCACTTGAGATCAAAGCCCCTGCGGCAAAGCTCTCTTTCTCCTTTCTCCTCTCGCTCTCCCTCCTGTGTGGGTGTGTGTGTGATGTTCATTACCACCCCAGGCCTTGCCCATGCTCTTCAGCCAGACAGATCTGCTTTCTGGTACAAGCTGAAAGCTTCAGATTCACTTTTCAAGATCAAAGCAGGAAGAAGCAGGGCTAGCATGTCAGAAAACTGAACTAACAAACTGCTGGTGTGCTAAGATCAGTGTGGACAGGCCTACCTGGATTCCTGGATACTTCCCAATACAGCCTGAATGCTGTTTTACAGATCAAAATGCAAAAAAGCTCCCCTGTGTCAGTGTATGTCTGTATCTTCATCCTGGTTGCTCAAATACAGTACGATGAACAGTGATGTCACTTTTCCAACTCCAGAAATGTGTTCTGCTAAACATCAAACATAATAAGATGGATGGTTATAGAGTTGTATCAGATATAAAGCAATATTTTCCTCATTTTAACATGCAATCAGTTCTGACTGGCTTTGAGCATATGGTAATGCTCAACTTGGAAAGTTTTTCAAGAACAAAGGTCTTCTTTTTTGACATTGTAGGCTCCAACTTACATTCTTTTCTGCTGCTATAAAAACATAACTTCTAAATGCTCTCTTTAGACATGATTTAATGTTTAGCCTACAGCCATTGTTAAAGTCAGAGTATCACATCACAACCGAACCTTTCTGCAGCTTCTCAGTACAAACAGACAGTACAACAGACAAGTCGCCTCTCTGGGGCATTGAGAGAGCCATGTGGGCCTGCAAAATACAGAGAAGCCTCACACAGGGGCAGATACAGATAGCCTTGCATGGCACAATAATTAATCAGACAGCAAGCTAATGCTAACATGTAATGCATCAGTGTGGTGGAGACCTGGATTATGGATGATGGGAAGAGAGAGCTGCTCTGGATGAGACAGATCTGGTGCACCTGGGCAGAAAATCACATGTGCTGCTCCTCGACGCCAGGCCCATGAATCACATCCACACTGAGTGTGGACTGCACTGCTTCCATGTCATTTTCTCTTAGCCAAGCGACACACACAGGCCACAGACTTAATAATGTGGGATGTGTGTAGAGGAAAGCAAAGACACTTCTCACTTTCTTGTTCTTAGCTATTTTGTAATTTAGTTTGTAATACAGTTTTTGTAAATAAACACCTTTGCAAAATATACCATCCATATTTGTTGTATTTAAACTATTAAAAAAATATAAATAATAGTAATAATAATATATAAAAAATGCATTTTTAGCTTTCCTGTATATATATTTCTAAATTATTAAAAAAATAAAAAACATAAACTTTAAATAAAGCTTGTAATAACTCATTGACAAATTATTTATTAAAAATGATTATTTAAAATAAATGCCTTTTTAAAAGGAAACTACTTTGCTATGGAAAATGTAAAAAGTAAACACGCACACAAACATATACAGATTGTAGGAATAAACATCTATGCAAAATACACTATGCTATGTAAATTATTAAAATATATCTCAAAAACATTGGTCAGTATAATACACAATATAATATCTGAACATTTTATGTATGTTTTTCTGTTATCACTGTTTGTCCTTTTAAATTTGAAAAACAAAAAAACAAATTAAATACAAAGAATCCTGCCAGAAACTGACGGTACTAATTAACTAAAATGCTATTCTGTTTTGTGGTCTATCGACTTGCTATCTTATGCATGATCATCATTTGCACAAGGACAAGCATCCTTTTTAGCCAGTAGGAAAACGGATTGTGTGTCAAGCAGGTGTGTGGTTATCTTCCAGCGACGATCTCACACAAGGGCATGCTAAGCAAAAGAACAACGATACACACAGATTTTCTGCCTGCTGAGTAAGTGGATACAGAGGCTTTTAAATAGGTTATTGAGGGCGGTCAGAGCCTAATTGCTTTTAATTTCACACGGGGTGTCCACTGGCCCAATTAATTACAGTGCAAATGAGTACTTTATAAAGTCCTTTATACCCGTTGTCCTTGATTTTGAATCTTGTAACTGATAAAGTATTCAATGGGAGTGAGTGGCTACTTCTCTAATTCTAATTAGAGCTTGAAAAAGAGAGGTGAGGGTTGGAGGCAGTCATCTGTATATGGTTTTCCTCCAATCGCACCCTCCGCATTTAACAAGAACCAATCTTCACTGTCAGGAAATGAAGCATTACCATTTTAAATGACCTAGGCTATTGCGACGGGGAGAGAGGCAGGATGTATTTGTATGCAGGACAAGTGCCAGGCGCATGACAATGTCAAACTCGGTGACAACACATTGGAAATGACTAACAGAGAGAGAGAACGCTCAGGCTTAGGGCAGCTCGCGGGGTGAAAATAATCCTTTTAGCAAACATTCAGCAGTAATGTGGAGATAATTACTTGGAAATGTCATGGTTTTATCGCAGCCATGCACAGAAATGTAATTTCATTCAGACTGAAAATGTGACAACATTTTTAAATGGGGTCGCTTACACTCGAGTCATTTCAAATGTATTTTGCTGAGGTCTTCTTGTGAGCCTTCAGTGTCTATTCCAAATATTATTCACAACACACGTTTCTGTTTTATTTCTTTATTTAACAAAAGCATTTTGTCAGACTTCACAAATAATATGTACAGAATACATACAAAACACTGGCTATACTTACTCCGAGGATGATACTGATTTGATTTGACTTCACACAATCCCACAGAGGAAGCAAAGCACATACCAACATATCAAACACAGATGGACAGGTTATTTAATACAGACCATCAAAAGCATGCTGTGTAAGTTTGATAGTATTGCAACAAATTGCTTTCTTATGTGGGTCAAATGAAAAATTGCTCCTCAAACACAGCAGCAGCAGAAATAGGGACCATTTGCCCTGCTGCCCTGTTTGAAATCATTTGCTAGGCCTATATCATATCTCACTCCTGTACTAGAGTCCCATTGGGCTGCCCTCTATCAATGCTCTTCACTGACTGAAACCCTTGTATCTCCCCCGTAATGATTTGCTGTAAACAGGCCATGCTGCAAAGACGGGTTCTTATTAAGAACCATTTCCATTATCATAACAAAATCACTGGAACTAAATGACGCTCGGTTCTTTTAAGGGATGTTCTTCTATGTGTTCTTCCTTCATTTCCTTCTTTTTACTTTTTTAACAACAACGCAACACCACTACTGAAGCATGAAACGGCGCAAAAACAGATTGCCCAACTAGCCCCGAATTAATGATTATTTTGAGAGTGATCTTTTTGGTGAATCAAAAACATACAACGCAATCAGTGTAGTCTGATTTCTGAATAAATGACTCTTATGAGCCACTTCTTAATTGATTACAGAGATAGATAGTAAAATGTGTATTCTGTCATCATTTACTCAACCTAATGTCATTACAAACCGAGTTACTTTCTTCTGTTGAGCACAAAAGATGATATTTTGAATTATGTTGGTTAACTAAACAGTTTGCTGTAGCATTGACTTGTATTTTTAATTTTTAACCTGTTGAAAACATACAGGATAAATGATCTATATATGACTGAATGTGATCTATATATGACTGGGATCGCTCATCATATTTTAAACTGACAACTGGCAGTGAAGCCACCGGAAGTGTTCGATCTGTCATTTAACTAATCCCTACCAGCAGAGAGGACCATTGAGTCACATTCTAACCGCTTATCTAAAATTACCCGATTTCAAGCAAATCAGTCAAACGGAATTATTTTTTATGTTATGTATATGTAAATAAACTTTTACTTTAGGTGTTATCTGCAATGTTTATGGTCTTTTTTGGGCAGGTTAAGAGATATATTTAAAGCATTTAGGTGGGTGTGTCTGCTGCGCACTGCTGGTACAGGAAACTGATCCAACACAAAATATAACCAATTTCTAAAAGAACATAATTATTTTGGAATTATTAAAGGGGGAGTGAAATGCTATTTCATGCATACTGAGTTTTTTACACTGTTAAAGAGTTGGATTCCCATGCTAAACATGGACAAAGTTTCAAAAATTAAGTTGTACGTTTGAAGGAGTATTTCTGTTCCAAAAATACTTCTTCAGGTTTTGGCGCCGGATTTGCATATCGTTTATTTCTTAAGGATGATGCAATCACAACGAAAAAGGGTCACGATCGTGTGTTGGAACCGCAGGCGGTGAGTAAAACTGCTTCAAATATCTCTGTGTTGTTAACTTGGCTATCGGCGCGTAAGCACATCAAGTAAACAACATGCGATGTTGGCATCAAACTGCACTTCTCACATGTAACGTTACACCTTTAAAAAAAAAAAAAAAAAAAAAAAAAAGACGACATGAAGTGGAACTTAGTCATTTTCCAAAACCGCTAAGCAAATATATACAGTTTCAATACATACCACAAGAGACGTCCTGCTATAGTCGTTGCTGCTGCTGCTCTTTTTCAATATCAGCCTCGGGATCTCATTCTGGATCATAAATATACGCTGAATCTGACTATTAGCCATGGTTTGTTTTTTTCCTCCAGACGCTCTCAACGCAAAAGTCTACTCGCGCTCGTGATTCTTTAGCTCCGCCCACACGTCACGCCTCCAGCTGCTCGTGTTTTTCTGAAAAAAAAAAATCAGTACAGACTATCTTTCTCTTATGAATATAATAAAACTAAAGACTTTTTGGAGTTATGAAGGATGCAGTACTACTCTATAGGTACTCAAGATTAACAGGAGATTGAGTGAAAATGAGCATTTCACCCCCCCTTTAAACATAAACGTATTAGTATTAGGAATGGATTTTAATATATTACAATTAATGATACGGCATCTGTTAATATTGCTATATTCTGAAATGAAAAGATTAACTTACTATCTTGGAAATAAAGCCTTTAAATGTCTTTAAATCCGTCCTGTATATAGTATATAAGTTATTTCTCTGAATAAATTATGATGTGCATATTTTTAATTTCCTGATTGAGCAACATCTATTTCAGACTCTCAAAGATTGCGCAAATATGTTTACTAGCATTAACGTTACCGTTTCCATGTAAAATATACTCTATCCTAAATTAATCATAATAATAAATAATAAAATAATGAATAATAAATTTAACCACAGTCTAAATCATTACCTGCTTCAAAATGAATGCTGTTAATGAAATCATTGTTGAAACATTTGCACTTAACGCCGGATTAAGAATAAGAACACTATAACAAAATTATATAAATTAATGAATAACTTTACAAGGCAAATAAAAGTATACAAATCTTTCTTCAGATTTCAGAATGAGCACTTTGTCATTTGTTATATATATGTTGAGGTCGTGTCCATTTGATGTTTATCATGTTCATTTTTTTAATGAATAAATAGATTTTCAAAAATATACATAAATGCTAAAATATTATACAATATATACAAATATATTGTGAAACATATTTTAGCAAATATATTTCTTGGCCATTTTATATGTATAATTATATTTAAAAATATACAAAAATAGGCAAAAATATATTACATAAATTTTGAAATGTGTCATTTTTTAAATAATGTTTTATAAAAATAAATTGTAGTATTGATTTTTATTTTCTTTCATTCTTTAAAAGTACTAAAATAATCATGAATAGAACTATGCAAAGCAACCATTGAGTTCAGTGGTGGTCCACTGGAAGTGACTGATAAGATACATACTAAGACAGTACATTTCAGTTAAAAAAACTTTTATAGCAAGCTAAGCAGAGTACACACACACGCCCTCTTATTCTTTCTTAACCTGGCAGCTACCTTTACCAGGAGAGCTCTGGGTGATGTTTTGAGACCCTGAGGGCAGGAATCTGTCAATTAATGGAAGGTCCTGTCACGAAAGACTTGTCAGGCCTCTGCTAATCAAAGACCTGTTCCTTAGCAACAAGTCCGGGGTCTCTTCCATCAAGACATTTTCATTTGAGCACATAACATCACAAAAACTTTAAGAGGTCAGAACAGACCCCACAGTAAATGAGCTGTTGGCTACTTGAGATTGAAAAGTGGGAAGAAAGCTGAGAGAGAGTCTGTAAGTGAAAAATGTGACCACTGCAGTGATTGTAAAGAAAATGAAACAAACAAATGAAAAAAAAAAAAGATTGGTTGGATAAAACAGATGGGGCTCCATGCTACATTATCAGACTGATCAAGATTCCTAAACAGAATAATATTTAGTTTACACCCAACATGAAAAGCAACCAAGGTACTAATCAGTAAGTGAGCTATTCATTTCTATATGCTGTTATAAAAAGCACCAAACACATTTTTCATTTCTCATCCATTCTCTTCCTGTCTTGTTGGCTCTTGTTCTTCATGATTGTTTCCACACATGCAGCTACAACATGGGCTTTTGTAAACCATTTTGAGCACATTATCATGTGGCCTGCATCATGTGACCCACAATCTAAGCATGGACATGTGGCAAGACTCACACTGTAAATAGCCTTTCAATGTAGAAAAACAGCAAACATGTAAATAGCCAAATGGAAATGAGCAGATAATCGCTTGAAAGCATTTCAGTAATTTGGGTCATACCTTCAAGTGCTTTTACATGGCTAAATGCTGTCAGAGCTGTTTGCATCAATCTCTGGGGGTTTGTTATGCCTGCCCATTTGAATGCTTTTAATAATTTATCTGTCGATATTTACATTCATTCTCTGGTTTTTGGAGTAAGATTAAGAAATTATCATCATTTTAATGGAAAAAGACTGTAAAAAGGTTTCGGTAAAAGCCTGTTAATTGGTTAAGTTTTCTTAGGGGAAGTCGTGGCCTAATGGTTAGAGAGTCGGACTCCCAATCGAAAGGTTGTGAGTTCTAGTCTCGGGCCGGACGGAATTGTGGGTGGGGGGAGTGCATGAACAGTTCTCTCTCCACCTTCAATACCACGACTTAGGTGCCCTTGAGCAAGGCATCGAACCCCCAACTGCTCCCCGGGCGCCGCAGCATAAATGGCTGCCCACTGCTCCGGGTGTGTGCTCACAGTGTGTGTGTGTGTGTGTTCACTGCTCTGTGTGTGTGCATTTCGGATGGGTTAAATGCAGAGCACAAATTCTGAGTATGGGTCACCATACTTGGCTGAATGTCACTTCACTTCACTTCACTTCACTTCACTTCACTTCACTTCACTTACTCTAAATACTTCATGTAATTTCACACTAATATATTGTTAAATATTCAATTTATGTAAGTGAAAAATAAGTCTTCTTATAATTTACTTAATTTACTTAATAACTTACATACACAAATTTTGGTAACACTACAATAATCATATACTAATGCCTAAATTTACACTTAATTCATCAAATACTAATGATTATGATTTGATTATCTATCAAACAGGGGGGCAAGTGCTGCATGTTTTTCTATTCTGAAAGCTTTTACAACACTTCTTTTTGCACATGTCCATGGACATTTGCATGCTAAACATATTTGCCACATTGCATTAAAATTGATAGTCATTATGGCACATAAATGTGTGTGTAAATCTAATAAGAAATGACATTGAATGAAATGTCAGAGTGTCCTGAGGATTTCTTGTCCTTCCACAGCACTCCACTGAAGAGATATTTAACCTGCTAGCAGTAACAATTTAATCTTGATGTTGCATGCTTATCTGAAAGAAGAATAACTGTTACCAAAGGAACATCCAAAGGCCAAATGTCTGGACCACCTTGTCTGGGTAAGGATATCTGAACTAAGAAGAACACACTGTCCTAGAGAAGCACATGGTTCTGGGTTGAGGATAAGGTTGAAGGTAAGTGATGTTAATGATGATAATCACAGTGATCTGGCAGTTAAGACCCAGCTGCACAAACAGAGAACAACCAAAGAAAGCTGTTTGTGGGGCCAGCAACAGGATCTCTACTTCATAGTGCCAAGTTCTATTGTGAGAGCTTTGATAAGAAACACATGGAGCAAATCAGCCTCGTCTTCTCACCTTCCGATTTCAACATGACCCACATAAGATGTAATCAATAGAACCAAAATGGCTGCTTTGATTTATTTGATAAAGAATGTTCCCCGGTATATTCTTTTATCACATTACTTTTGGCCAGTAGTGTATACTATATATGTGTGTATAAACATATATATAAAATGAAAATATATCATTTCCTGAAAGAACTTGTGTGCATTTGTATTAATTAACACACACACACACACACACACACACACACACACACACACACACACACACACACACACACACACACAAACAAACACATAAGAAATATATACATCATTTCAGCAAGTGATCACAGCCATTAACAAACAGCTTTATCTATGTGACTCTACTATAGAATGGCATTTTGAAGGATCTAGTCTCAACTTCAACCTATATTGGCCCCTGACCTCTAGACTATAATTATAAGGCTGACCTCTGACCCAGAAGACAGACAGAAATGGAGCAGGATGGGGTGACTATAATTATAGACAGGATGCCCAGCTCATCAGCCAAATGCACATAAGGACAATGGAGACAATTTTTTCCCGTCTATGGGCTACATCAGATGTGAACTGCTGGATAAATGTTCTGATAGATTCCCCCCAAAACAAACAATCGAACAAAAATAGCTTGGGCTTTATTGCTGTAAGGCAGGACACTTTTTTGGCTGGAAAGGATTTTTATGTGCGCTTCAACAGCTGGAGCCAGCACATTTTTAAACAGTTAAAGATGCGTTTGTTTTTGTTACAGGTAAATATGAAATGCAACAAAACAGGTAAAGGTCATTCCCCCATGCAGTCCAGACTTTGAGAAACAAGCATTAAATATAATTGTATTTTATTTGTATAGTCTAAATAGTACACATTTCACACGCATTCTTTGATCAGAAAGCCAAATCCAGAGTTAAAAGTTAAATATCTATAAAACCTTGCATGGTTTTCCAGGAACACACAATCCTGCCTGGAGTACCATTCCAGAGTTGCACTTTTGGATGAAGATGTGTTGTTGAGGAGGCCGGGGAGCCGTGATGGTCCCTGTCTTATTCTCTCTGCACAACTGATCAATGCCAAGTTCATACAAACTAAGCTGTCGGGCTGAAAATTTATAGCCGTTCACTGGATTTTCTTCTTCCTCCTTCCATATATATATTTTTTTTACCTTATGGCCCACAGGAATCATGCTAGCCTTGTATGTGAATGACCCATTCTTTACCTAGAGGAGGACTTGCAGCGTCCCAACAGTCAACAGCACTATAATGCAAATAAATTATAGCCGGTTCACCGATTTGGAAGGTCAACAAATTTTAATGGCTGTCAGAAGGCTATTGACAAGCCAGTGACTGAAAATAGGGATTGTCTGGAGAAAAATCATGCTCAGTTTGCAAGGTTTTATCCTATGCAGCCTTTATGGCAATACTGTTTCACGTGTGACTTATGGCCACTCGAGCTGTTAAAACAATGCTACAAGACTTTCCATTATAAATTGAGAAAGCCTATTAAAGACAAGGTTAATTAAAACAATATATGGTCTCTGACTTCATTGACGGCTGATTTGCTGTAAAATAGGAGAACAACTGCTGAGCAGTTCAAAGCAGAAAGGGCAGGTGGGAAAGAAATGATGAGGTTAAGGGTCTTCAGAGACAGAGGGGATGCATTTAAGGTGCTGCTTTAATGCACATCGATGTATTTGTTCAGCGTGGCCTTCATTTCAGATTTGGTGCAGGTGGAGGCACAGGGGTCAACCCACATCTGGGATTGGATGGATTGTGGAAGAGGGAATTGGGAGCCAGCGATTTTTCTCCATCTAGTCTTTAGTGAATCAAGCCTGTGTTTTATCAAAGCTTAGAGGAGAGTGAGGAAGGGGGAATAAAATATGGGCAATTTGAAACCAAAGCTCCATTAGCTTTTCCAACTAGACTTGCAGATTTCAACCACCACTTTCCATCTCTTTCTTCACTTAGCATCTTCAAGCATGCTTTGGTTGTGATTACGAAGTGAGTTTGTAGTTTTAATTTACTACAAATATATATAGATTTGCCAAGACAATAATAAATTACATATTTAAATATTTTTAAAATAAATATATGTACATATGCTTTAAAAGATTTTGTTAAAAACAGCAATGTTATATATATACAAAAAAAAAAAACTCAAGCCAAGTAATGTAATAAAAAAATATCAGAGAACTATGCTATGAAATGCCATTTTTTGCTATGAAATAAATGAAAAAGTTTCTCATTTCTCAGTCTCAAGTACTCATTTTAGTAATAACTTAGTTGAAGTTGAACTTATTTGCGTAGAAAGGATTCGTGCACATTTAGCTTTAAAAACATAAAATATTGTGACTTTTTGTTAGATTAAATAAAAATGTAAGTTAAAACAGTCTTCTTATTTTTATGGTGAATTTATTTTATTGATAAAAATAGTAATACTGTGAATTAAGATTTGAATATATTAGAATTAAAACGTATTTTATGGTAACACTTTACTTGAAAGCTTTATGTATAATACTCTGCACACATCTGAATGTTTGGGTTGAACTGTTCTGGAACAGTGTTTTAAATACAACTTAACCTCTGATTTCTAATTACGTCTTCTTTTGGAAAAACAAAGTTTTTTCGCTTTCGCAATTAAACACGCAGCGTTTTTACGAAATGGAGGCAGCAACAATACTACAGCGACAATCAAAGTTACACCTTCTCTCTTTGAATGAACATTTGGGCGGTTTTATGCAAATCGTCTCACACAGTGACGTAGATATGTGGGGGCGTGTTTCAACAAGGAGTATTAGGAGGGCATGGACGAGTCTTAACTTTTAAATATAATATCTCTTTGGATTTGAGACTTTATTCTTAGCAAATTTAGGGATCTTATCTATTCAGAAACAGCTTGTAACACTCCAAAGAGAAAGGAAAACTTGAAATTGTATCATATGATCGCTTTAATTATGATTGCAATTATTTATGAGATAGTGGATTATAAGTGCATTATATTGCATAATTAATGCAGTAAAACTACTTTGATAAAGTGTTCACATAATTTTATATTTGAATATTTAAAAATGTAATTTGTTTCTGTGATGGCAAAACAGAATTTTTTGAAATCATTCCGAAATTATTGACATGCTGATTTGGACAAAACATTTGTTAATATCATCAGTTTTGAAAACACACGGTCAGTGAAAGAGAGCCAATAAAAAAACTAAATTAACATTTTATGTGTGTGGCAAGTAATACATTTTAATATCATTATCCCACTGGACATACTACAAACAAAGTGTGTCACTTTTAATCAAAAGTATCAGATTAATAAGCTACACAACATATAAATGGTCACAAACAGAAAAACACAATGCTGTAAAACATATTTACTGTGCAATAACCTATCACAAATTGAGCCATAAAGCTGTCTGAATTTGTCTGCGCTCCAAATCTTGCCTCCAGGAGAAAAGATGTGTGTTTACAAGCACAATTTGTTGGTCCCCCGAAGTATCTCACCATCTCAGATTGTTTTTTCAAGCAAATGAAACCATTTACTATATTTTAACTTTTGCATTTCAGCATTTGGCCTTACTGATAGCAAAAGCAAAAACGCTGACTGGTCAGGCTAAATAAATGTATATGCTCAGTATATAAATAATAAATGTTTAGTGAAGAAAAAAATGCTCCAGCCACCTTCGGCTAATTTTGTTTCACCAGACTGTGAGAACGGAACCCCTATTTCTCAATTATATTATACAACTCCAGCAGGTCCTCCTGAATAACAAAACCCTGAGGCCACATCTGTAGCCATGTGCCCTCCCTCTTTCTCAACATGGTTTCTATTGATCTGGTGGTCGCAATATCACACTCATCTTCAGCATGGGGCAAGGTCCTACTCCCACCTTAACCCCTGCGGTCTTAAGCAGTGGCTGCCAGCAGGAACCCTGAACCTAGGGTCGCTCTGAGTTCTTCTACATCCATTGTATTCCCTCCTCCAAAGCCCCATGCCCTTGTGCCTGTGTTTCTGTGGCCCAGCAGGGCCCCTGCTGCCGCCGTCTTCCATCTGCTGTGCCGTGCCTGGTGCCCTTCCTCTCAGCCACATTAGCAAGTCAATGTGGAGCAAATCGTAGCCTCATGAGAAAGAGAAATCTCCATTTTTTTTGTGTGTTGATTTGGATGCCACTTTAATAAGCTGACTATTTTTAAAAAAATATCAACTGAAGTGAATGGGAAATTTTAGCCATGGAGAAAAGTAATTCAACTGAACTGAAATATAAAGTGAACAGGGCACAGCCTGTTGCTTAAAAATTTTAGTGTGCAAATAAGGAGTTACAGGTAACTAGCACTTGCCATCTGCTGAGATATGCATAGACAGAGAGAGACTGAACGAGCTTAACTGACACCTGTGGTCTCTCATAAGAAATGATCTCAGTGTATTCATTCCAGCCCCAGGACCACGGCTGCAGAATATTGATTAGAGTTGAGATTCAGTGTGGAGACAAAGACAGAGATGTGATGAGGCCCTCAGAGACCTTCTCGAATGTTTCCATCCTGTAATGCACGAGCTATATCCATGGGCATGAGTGAAGAATAGGAAGGAAAACCAAGAAAAAAGAATAGAGGATACTCCTTTTAAAATATTTCATTGGACAAGAGACCAAACATGCAACTTTCATCATATCCATGTGATATTTGCCGCTGTGCCCGTGCGAGGAGGGAATAAGACTGGCATGTGGCACATTTGTATCGTGGCATCAGGAATGTGGAATGATCAGGTCATTGCATGATAAACAATCCAGTTTAGACCTGTATGTGTTTCCATACGCTAGACTGGTTTATGCTGCTTTAGTTCTAGTCTAGCTGCGCCCGTGTCTCCACCAGGTTCCTTAAAGGGATATAGTTCACCCAAAATGTAAAACCTGTCATCATTTATTCAGCTTTATTAGATAACATGATGGTAAGTAAATGACTGAGTTTTCAGTTTTGGGTGAAATATACCTTTAGAGGAATAGTTCACCCAAAAATGGAAACTAAACGAAATCTCTGAGGCCATCCAAGATGTGGATAATTTTGTTAGCTCATTGGAATAGATTTGAAGAAATGTACCATTACATCACTTGCTCACCAATGATCCTATGCAGTGAATGGGTGCCGTCAGAACGAGAGTTCAAACAGCTGATAAAAACATCACGATAATCCGCAAGTAATCAATACAACTCCTATCCATCAATAAATGTCTTATAAATTGTGCGAAAAGCTGTATGTTTGTAAGGAACAAATCCATTATTAAGGCATTCTAACTTTAAAACATTGCTTCTGGCCAAAATATCACTTTATAATAAATCTCCGATGGCACCCATTCACTGTTTCCTTTGGTAGCAAGTGATGTAATGCTACATTTATCCAAATTTGTTCCAATGAAGAAACTCATCTCAAATGGCCTGAGTAAATTTTTTTTTTTTTGAGCAAGCTATTCCTTTAAACTAGCTTTGCCAACAAGACTTCTTTGGTATATTAGCTTTAGGAAAAAGGTCATGCTTTTCCGTTGACCAGGAAGTCTTGTTGGTTAAGCTAGTTAGAAAGACAACAGCACACAAGCATCATTTAAACAATACATCCATTAAACAGCTGCTTAGATGAGGCAGTTCACAGAGTTTGTTGCTTGTTTAATTTAAAAACAAAGAGATAGCAGGGGTTATAGTTGAATGATGGAGATAATGAGCAACCAGCTTATACAAAAATGCAAGGATCGTGGCTATAACAAATTGGACAACATGGAGTGTGTTAACTCACTTGGTTTTCCTGCTAACATCCTGGTACAATTGTAGGGTGAGCAAGTATGACCTTTTCGTTCACTGACAAATGCTGGTGGAGAGGAAACAGGGACAGGATCGCTTAAAACAAGACTGTATTTTCAAAGATATACAATACTTAAAGATTTACTGCACAGGACATTGTTTTGATTGCTTGAGTGCTGAATGGTGAGGATGAACGATTCAGAGTGTGTCTGTTACAAACACTGGCCATGACCCTTCACAGAAAACACTATTTTCAAGACACACAAAAAAAAACTATTTTCAAGTGTTTTTTCTCGCTCTCTCCGCAGAAAGTGTCCTTTAAGTGCACTTTATTGGTTTTATTTCAGTAGGACTACAGTAATAATTTGTCTTTTTGATATGTAAATGCTGATGTCTAAACAAAATCATACCAGGTCCGTTTTGCAAAGTCAGACTAACAGAGACTTGAATGCTGGCTTCTCCCAGCATGCATACCCAACATGTTTGTGTTCTTGAAAATATTTGATTATGCATTTTGTCATGTATACTTGACTGACAAACGGAGACTGTTGTTCCACTACACAAATACCTGCTGTCGCTTGATTAGAGCTGAAAATATAAACATGCAAAGTCTATATGTGAAGATGATGGATAAAACTAAACATTAACATTACATACACAACTGTTCAAAATGTTTGGGGCCTGAAAGACTTTTTAATATTTTAAATTAAAGTCTCTTATTTCTGCCGAGTCTGCATTTATTTGACTTTTTAGATTTTTATGTAGCTTATTCCTGTGATGGCGAAGCTAAATTTTCAGGAGTCATCACTTCAGTCTTCAGGGTCACATGATCGTTCAGAAATTATTCTTATATGCTGTTTTTTGTCCTCAAGAAGCATTTCTTATTTTAATTTTTTTTAATCAGTGTTGTGCTCCTGATCCACTTTTTGATGAATAAAAATAACTACATGTGCTTAAAATATAAATCCTTAATTGTAACATAAATGTCTTTACTATCACTATTGATCAGTTTAATGCAGTCTTTGCTGCATGAAAAAATAAAATAAAATACATTTAAAAACACATATTAATAAAATGGAATCAAGAACAGAGACAGAAGTATTGTAGTGTTTAGTGAGTCTGGGACTCTTTTCACTAACAGGAAGTGAGCAAGCAGTCAAGCCACGA
>NW_020526895.1:0-72664 GCF_003368295.1 Carassius auratus | reverse complement strand
AATTCCTTCGCTGACATGAGGCCTATTGGAAATGTGCAAGAAGAGCTACAATTACACATAAATAAATATTCCTGACAGTGCTAACACACAAAGCCTCTCAACGTGCATTAACCATAATCCCCGGCGGTTCCTGCCGTTTGACCATTTAATAAAACTCAATTAAATGTAGTCGTCGTAGAGCTTTTGTGCAGAGATCCGTTACACAGGCAAGAAAAAAAGCAGACTCAAGAGGTGTGTTTGTTGTGTGTAGTGTCGTTCCAGCATGTGTTAAGCCAAAACAAAAGGAATTAACTTCTCATTCATGGACGTTATATAAGCACTCTATTGAACTTGTATCTGGAGGCCTGTTTGATGCTCAACAGCAAACAATGACAGCGCCCCCATGTGGTTCGACAGAAGCCCTGCCCATTTGTGCCTCCACTGCCACTCTCTTAGGAAATGAAAGGTATTAGTGGAACAGTTGTGTTTTACTTTGAAGGCTGACATCAGCCTGTTTAGCATTTTTGAAGCTTGATCAAAGCAAAACTGAAGCATTTACACACATCACATATTTTCATCTATTCCAGCAACTGTGCTGTGATTTTATGCAAGCGTTTTTTTTTTTTAGCATTTATGCAATCAGATTAATTATTCATAAGCTTTAATTTGACTGCTAGTGTCTTTCTTTATCTCACCACTAGGTGGCAATAGTTAGCTATCTAAGTGCTCGAGCCGTGTTTGAATATTTCACCATGATTGAGAGTGACTCAATGATTTTACAAGGCTTAGAAGTAAAAGCGAAACATATATTTCTTATCTAAGTAAGTTAGCTTTAATGTTCACTCTTCATAAAGTCTAAAATAATAATACATTGATGCTTAGAGTGGACACCATATGTGAACGAAAAAGGCTGTCCATTCTGTAATTTATTAAACTTTATATTCCCAGTTAAACCATTTAAAAGCAATAGGCCTCTGCAAAATCACACACAAAAATACAGTTTAACCGGGCGGTTAATGCTGTAATAGTACCGTGACGTATTTAAGATATAAAATTGTTTTCAGTGCAAACACAAACACTGACTGCATATTCTTTTAGTTAAAATAATAGTTTATCAAAAATTGAAATTTCCTTAATATTTTTTTACCCCCAGGCCATCCAAGATTTATACGCCTTAAATATGACTCATATATTATATGACTCAAAGAGAAATTTCGATTTTGGATGGTAACATTGCAGGATTTTCCTTTTTGATGGCCCAAAATCCATATGTAGGCAGCTTCAAGGTTATCCACACAACCCTGGCCAGCAAATTAGAATCTTCTCCAACATTTGCAAGTAAAAAATAAATCATTTTTTATTTTTTTCTGGAAACGACTCATCGTTTCACAAGAGAAGACCCTTATTTGTTGGCTGGGGATGTTTAGATTACTTAGAAGTTGCTTAAATATAGATTTTGGACCATCAAAAATGGTCCACCCTGAGCCCCATTCATTACCACTGGAGAAAAATATTGGAATGTTTTGCTCCAAAACTTTAAATTCTCTTCAGCTAAAGAAAGAACATCATATACATCTAAAATGACCCGGTGGTGGTTCATTTTTTGGTGAAATATCCCTTAAAATAACGCAAACAACATTTGCGAATGAACTGCTTGAACAATTAATTCTTAATGAAGTCCCTCTTAAAGTGTAATTTTCACAGCTGATATCTTCTGTAGTTTTATTTATTTATTTATTGGAAAGCCTGATTTTCAGTGTTTTTTTGGCTTGAATGTTTCACCAAGGTACTTAACAGTACAACCCAATGAACTAATCAGTCAAATTAGCCCTGATTAAAGTCCATGGTGTGATTAATGTAGCGTTTGTGGGTGGTATCAAGTGCTCATATTTTGACACCCATTGAAACTGCAGGAAATTAACAGCATGGCGTATTTCTTAGCATGTTCCTCTGTCTAAACAACGCCCCCTCTCTGCAGCAGTCTGGTCTGAAACATGTCATAAATCCGAGGGGGACAGAGATGTTGTCCAACCTATGCAGGGAAAAACCGAAGGAGAAAATGAAAGAGAAAGAGTGGACATCATGCTGCTCGCCAACAGACAATTCCAGCCACTCTGTCAGACAGCAGTTGACTGCTACTCTGCTATTCCTGTTAGAGGGCTGAACCCACTCTGCCTTGTTGGCACAGATATTTTTAGCCCTGGCGTTTTGCAGAGAGACCAGCACTAGAGTGATGGGGCCAGACAGGCCTCCAACTGCAAAAGGGCACAGCGGTGGGATGAAGAGGGCGGAGGCGGGCAAGGTCACATGAGGCCACTGGAGACGAGAGACTGGAAGATGATGTGATGAGATCTGGTGATTGAGTCTTGTAGAATCTGTCTTTGAAGAACTGCATCTTATACCTCTAAAAAGGCTAGCATGGTATTTTTAGCTTAAAATAAAAATATAACTTAGGCGCAACTTTTATTTCACAATTCTGGTATTTATCAGATGTAAGAAAAAAATATATATATAACAAAAATGTAAACTCATAATTCTGAGGAAATAAAGTCAGGATTTGCTAGACATAAATTCACAATTCTGACGTACCTTCTTATATTTTACAGTTTACTTCTCGCAATTCTTAGTTTATATCTAGCTAATTCTGACTTTATTTCCTCAGCATTCTCAGTTTACAATTTTTTTTACTTTATTTTTTTTGTTACTGCCACAAAATAACGAAGGTAATTGCGACTTTTTATCTCACAGCTCTGACATTTTTTTCGCAATACTGAGGAAAAAAGTAGAAAAAGATAGAAGTCATTTGCAAGATATAAACTCAGATTTATGACTTACCTTCTCGCATTTCAGTTTAATTCTAATTCTAATCATACAATAACATAAAAAAGTAACTGACTTTTTATCTCACAATTCGGACTTTCTTTCAGATGTCAGTTGCAAGTTTATATCTCGCAATTCTGAAAAAGTCCAAAAAGGCTGAATTGAGGTAATCTTAACAGTATTTATAAAAAAAATTTCCTCTACTTACCAATGCACTAAAATGCCTGAACTGCCTGAAATGTACTGCACGTCCTTGACACAGCCTTTGCGTTGTCTTCTTCTTCTTCTTGCTTTACAAGATTTTTTTGTGTCTTGACACATCAATGTATCGTCAAGAGCCGCAGGGTTAAATTTGGTTTTGTTTATGTATCTTTTTTGTTTTTGATTGTATGCTTTAGCTGTGATTCCCATCCACTTGCATTATATGACTAACAGACTTTAACGGTTTGCGTTAAATATCTCAGTTTGTGTTCCACTGAAGAAACAAAGTCATCTTGGATGCCCTGGGGGTAAGCAGATAAACATCAAATTTTAATTTTTGGGTGAACTATCCCTTCAACAAACTCAACAAGAGATTAACAAGCTTCTATACAAATGTGAAAAAGTTTCTACAGAAAAATAGCAAACACAGAGCAAGTTTGATTATGAACTGGATCCATTTAGTGAGTCTTTTTATAGCAAAAGCAGCTTCAAACCAGCTCACGAGGCTCAGTGAATCATTTAGAATATAGCCTGTACTAATTCTATACTACTATACTAAGTGATTCTGTAATTAAAGCTAAACTAATTGTTGAATCCAGTGGGCTCCTTAGACACTTTATGTAGTCTGTAGTCCTGCATTAGTTGTGCTCTTTGTTGCTCAGTTTTAAAGAGCACATATTATGGCATTTAAAATGTTCCAAATATTGTTTTAGAAGTCCCCAACAACAGTTTTGCATGCACGCAATGACAAAAAAGACTTTAGTTTGCTTATAATATGCATTTATTTTTTACCTGTTTTGACAGTGATTCTCAAATGATTCATTTAGTGATTCACTTTTCAAAACCCTGCCTTTACGTGACGTTAGCGAGTATAGCCCAGAGTTCATATTTTAAAAGCACAATCAGTCTTTGTTTGCGTTAACTCGATGCATAAACATAACATTTTTACCAAAAAAATTAAAAATGCATTAACGTTACGTTACTACGAGGTATGACTCTATTCTTAAAGAAAACTCTGAAAACAAAGACAAACAATTCACATATCTCAATACAATTGTCATTGAAGACCTAGAAGCTAAACGGTGCTTACACAACTAACCAAACAATTATTAAGCATGCTACATAAAACATAAAAGCAACAATTATTAATAACACTTACAGGTTGTGATATGGAGGAGGAAGCTGATGCAAATTACACTTGGAACTGAACCTTCCTTCAATATCAGCCGGCTCGCGAATCCAAGTTTGTTTTGAATATGCCAAGGTAAAGCAGTCGTCTTCAATATGGCGCGAACAAAGTTTGCTTTTGAGTCGCACTTCAGAACACAGTGTCTTGTCGCCATGATGTTTTCTAGGTTTCACTGGCGTCTTGGAGCGCAATAAGTGGCCGTATCAGAGTCGACTCTTACTTTTGAAAGACAATAACTTTATATACGGTGCACTGTCATATTCAAACTTTGCAGGATGTTTTTGTTCACTTAGATCCATGTTACACACTACATGAAAGGTAAATTTCAAAATTCCATGATAGGTGATCTTTAAACTAAACAAAAGAGTTGTATTTTATTTCATTGTTTTATTGTTTTCTTAGTAAGATCGCTTTCACGTCTTTAACTGCTGTTTGCTATCACAGAACTGCCAAAACAGCCTAACCTCTTCATAGTGTATTGCCTCATCTTTCCCTCATAAACCTTTTTGTTTTGCAGACTTTTTTGTGCCAAGATTGTATAATGGCTCCTCCTCAGTTTCTGAAAGACTTTTTTCCCGCCTTTTAGCTCTCTTCCCCTCAGCCTCTCAGCAGGTATCTTTCTTAGATCCACCTGCCTGTGTGCCGAGCTCTGCGGAAAGCACTAACATATTCCCTTTGTTAGCCGTGCCTCCTACATAATTTGTCTCCGCATGGATGACCTTGACTGCTCCAGGTGTTTTTTTTTTTTTTTTATCGCTTCCTCAAGACTGTATTATCGCACGCAGGGTTTCTTTCTGTAAATGGAAGATCTGAATCTTACGCTATCAACCCTCTCCTGCCAAGTCAAAGCAATCTGTCGTTTGGCATTCAGCTCTGCAGATTACTTGTTGCTATGTGAAAGTTTGGCAGAAGTGTTTATGTTTGGAAAGTCGTCACATCTCTGGAATACATTTTCTGTCAATTTAGTTTGTACTATAAATACTCCATTTGTAGGGCTATATATTGAGAAGGTAAACAATTAGTTGATATTCACTATGAAACAATGATAGACATAACTCAAATGATTCAGTTTACGACCATATTGATCAGCCTCATGTCAAAGCAGAGTTGGATGATTTCCAAGCCTTTATTTTAATGTAAGAACTGTTTTAGTTTAATGCCTTATAAAGTAGCACACTAGTTAGAGCATGCTGCCAGCCAAGGCCATGGATTTGATTCCCAGCTAACATATAACATGTGTACTATCAGGTGTAAGTTTATCACAAAGCCGTTTCTACCAGAAACAATGAGCAACCAAACATTTTGTTGGCAGATTAGCATTTATTAAATGTGTCATTCTGGGTAGTTCCATCAATATCAACAAGATCTCAGTGGTACAAATGAAAATGTATATAAAATAATACCTATATTATATAACATGCTAACATATACAATTAGGTATAGAAGTGCTAGAAATGTGCTATACATGTAAAATCAGATGAAAAAAAAATACTCAGCCAGTAAATAAAATGAACAGTGAGTGTTGGCGAGCTGCTAACAGGGTAAAAAAAGATTAGAGTAACACGGAGAGATATGAAGTCTAGAAGAATGTGCTAACAAGCAGATAACCAAGCAAAGCAGAGATCTATATAGATAACACAAAATCAACAACAGATGTGCTAGCAATCTGAAAACAGAGCAGAACAAGTTTGAAAAATTGTTAGCTAGCATGAAATGAACAACAGAAGTGCTTGCAAACTGCTGACTGAAAATGGGTTTAAAATACTTAGCTAATTATAACTATAGAAGTGCTAGCAAACAAGTTTCTAACATAAAATCTGATTTAAAGATACATAGTTAATATATAATCAACAGTAAGTGCTAGCAAGCTACTAACAGAGCAGAATGGATTAAAATACACCAACACATAACATTAACTATAGTATTAGCAAATTGCTAACAAACTGAAAACATTAGGTAATACTGTACTGTACTGTAATATATGGAATCCAAAATAATAAGAGAATTGAAATAGAAGCTGACAGACCAAAGTAGATTAAAAATACCTATCTGACAATACAAAAATATAAGTGCTAGGAAGCTATCCTTATGAAAATGAACCATGTTATAATTGTAGTAAACATAGTTTTTTTAGTGGATTTATTACCAGTTAACCACAGTTCTGTCTTGAAATCCTTTGGAGGGATTGACATTATAATGTATATGACAGTGTCAATGTATTTGGTTTTAGCAGAATATAATGTATTTGGTTTTAGTGGTTTGCTGCTGCAGAGGAAACAAGTACCGAGACTTGCTACAGCCAATACATCCACAACATGCTGCTGTGAGCATGTAAGAAATATTGCTGCTTCAAATATAACCAACATGAAGTAACCCCCATATAGCATACATGAATGACCTCTTAGCAGATCTATACAGGTGGAGCTGGGGAAGGTGGAGGGTTTCTGAAGCAACTGCTACAGTAAACCCTAGTCATATATTTGAAAGCTGAGCAGTGAGATCATTGGTTACCGATACAGGTAAGAACCAATCAGCTGTGCCATGTGATAATGATATCATTAGGCCAGATTGAGTTAGACGTTTAAAACTGCGCCATCCAAAGTTTCATGCCAAGGACTCTTTATTTTTATTACAAATACCATAGGAAACTATAGTTATAGTTTATCAAAACCATGGTTAATTTGTGGTTACCACCAACTGCAATCATCATAGTTTTTCTTTTTTTTTGTAGTTAAACCATGGTTAAATTTCATAAGGTTAATAACAAGGATCAACAGGTATACAGAAAGATTTAGCTTATTGGAGCAAGCAAAGATAACCATACTACTCTGAACAAAATGACATTTGTTTGAGATACACAAGGTGGATTTAGAGGGGACTAGGGTATGAGATGGATGCCGCATGATATCTCCAGTATACCTCGGGGTTGGAGCATCAATCTCTGAGGACGTGGTTGGCTACTGCGCCACAGGCTCACTCTCCTCTTCCTCAAGAAATAACTTGCCTGCAGTCGTGCCATCTCTTAGTGTGAATTGAGTCTATGTGTTGCCAGTGGTTATAGATGCTATCAGTCAAGCACCACACATGCCTATACTTGCACTCTGACGACAGCAGCCAATCTATATTCTGCTGGAATGTCGAGAGCATGTGTTAGCTGACAAACAAATAAAGCCAACAGTTGGTTTGATGGGGAGGAGATGAGAAAATGAGAATTTGAATGAAGTTTGACAATAATTCCCACGCTCGACATATTAGCAGAAAGTTGGCTCTCACTTCTAAGGTCTGAGATGGAATTAAATATCCACCCCACTGAGTTTTTGTCACCGTTCCTCTGCAAAGCCGCAGCGATTTCACATCTCTCCATGACGGGTCTTTGATATTAATGTGGGTATTTTATTTTTTTTTATGTGAGAGGAGGTATTTTTCTTCCGTTATTACTCAGAGCGGTACAGTCAGAGAAATTCGATTGTCCCATAAGGCTGTCCTTCACTGTGTTGACATTTCCAAGAGGCATCTCAAACCGAGATCTTCATTTAGCATCTGAACCCAGACTCATTCACACGGTTGTTAATCTGAGGGAAATGTTTCATAAAAACATTCTGCTTAAAAGTCAATTGCTTAATCCGTAAATAGTGTTAATAACCCAACCTCTGACCTCAGTCAATTAGTCTCGGCATTTAAAACCTTCTCACAGTCAGGAGTTGCTTTCACACCGAGACATTTCCACTTTCTCTGATTTATGAATTCTAGTCGGTAAGTAACAGTAATTTTTATAATGCTTAATTAAAGTGGCCATTAAATAAAGACTCTCCTGCTGTATTTTTCAAGCATAATCACATTGGTGCATTTCGCTTTGAAAGGCTGACTTGGAAGAATATTAGAGTCTGTAGATCCTGAAGCACAGTTCACTCCTTATTTTTCGAATGTAGAGCCATTTTTTTTTTATGGATTCAGTAGGCTATGTGAAGATAATCAAAGCACAGGCATTTTAATATTATTTATGGAAGCGCGTATTACCTTCTTGGTCTTCACCCTGGGTTAATTTGAATGTGGGAGCGTTTGTGTGTGAGTAAGTAGTTTCCATATGCTTCTCCAGATGATAATAATGTTGTTGCCCTCTGCTGGTACAGTAGATAATTAGCCCTGTCAAAATGACCTCTCAATGCTAGGAATAGCCTAGTTTATGCCCCAACAGGAGAAACCAACAACTGAGTTTCTATGAACGGACTCTACAGTCTACTCTAGGCTCTACAGTTGTTCTACCACTCTACACCCCCCCCCCCATTTTTATCTGCAAGTAAAGCGCCTTTTACGTTCACTCAACAACCCACCACATTTCTGAAGAGGATGGCCCCTCGATACTTTGGCTGTTGACAGATGTCTCAGGTTTGGTCGACATCTTTAACTCTGTGGCACACATGTCAATACGCACTTGGGCAAAGGCTTCTCTTGAAAATGACATCTGTGAAGGCCACAGAGGTGACCATAGGCTAGGGGTCGAGTCCTGCAGGCATCTCCCTACTGGTAATTTCAAACTGTGGCTCAGAGGTCCACGGCCTGCAGGACAGAACTGTCGCTTTCAGCCCTGACAGGCCGTCTGCCATGTGTTTTTCTTCTTTCTTCATGGATTGAAAATCATATATACTCTCAAATCTACGACTTCAATTTTCACACAAAAAATAAAGTAGATCCAATATGTAGATCAGTTTATTTCTTCATCAGAAGATTTGGAGAAATTTAGCATTATCCCACTTGCTCCGCAGTAGATCTTCTGCAGTGAATGGGTGCAGTGAATATATATATATATATATATATATATATATATATATATATATATATATATATATATATATATATATATATATATATATAAAATATATATATATATATATTTTTTTTAATAATATTTTGGACAAACTAGTTTAGCAGCAAAATCTTACAAATGATGCAAACTCTTAGCCCTCTGGACATGCTGACTACTTCAATAAACCCTTATTATATTCAGTGTACCTGAATAAATATTCAAATTCATAGCACAGATGCTTTGCATAGATAAATGATTACTAAGAACACAGAACAACACAGCAGAAACTCAGCATTCGGACGGGGGGAATCAGTGCACACCGGCAGGATGATGGAAAGGAAGCTTCCCACTGTGCTTATTGAAATGCATCACAATCATTTGACATGCAATGAGAAGACAGGGCTTCTGAGCTGCACCCTTTTGAGATCTTCGAAAAGCAGCATTTATGTTTTCCAGATTTTTGGAACCCAGTTCAAAGAAGTTTCTTATGGTCTTTTAAATATATATTAATTTCCCCCAAAAGCACGAGAAGTTTGTGGCTTATTCTGGGGATTTGGTCTGAAAATGAGATTTTGCGCTATACTGAAATGCTGTCCTATTTTAACCTTTTGGCTGATCATGTGTACTCAGAAGAGTGCAATGTCTTAAGTATAACTAACTGTGTATGTGTCTATAGCATGACATAACTTGCTCACCAACGGATCCTCAGTAGTGAATGGGTTCCGTCAGAGTGAGTCACAATCCACTGATTAACATTTTGTGAAGCTTTGTGTTTGTAAGAAACAAATTTATGTATTTCAACAAGCCATATGTCTGGATAATTTGCATATAATGTTCAGCTGTTTGAAGACGTTTTGTGTCCAGCTTGATTCCAATTTGTAAGTACGAGACATTTCAATAATGAGGTTTTACGTGCAAGATCTATCATCCTCAACAAGTGATGTATTACTCTGCTCAAAAGGCAAGAACGGTCTTATTCATAAGGGAGACCGGAAAGTGTTGTAACATATTTGATTTCAATGTTTGCATTTTTTCACTATGTATGTCAAACTTGGATATAACATTCCCAGTATTTTCTTTCACAAACTACAGTATCAATTTATAAACCATACTGTATGTCGTTCCACTTTCTGCTTCTTGCTTTGTGTATTTTGGACCGGACTCAAAAACTAATCACATTGCTTTTACATGTTTCCAAAGGTTTCTGTATTCCTCCTTCCATAATAACGAACCATCATGAACCAAATCTAAAGCTTTGGACTTCCTCCAAAGTACAGCTACAAAAATGTTTCCCATCATTTCTATTTCTTTTTCAGATTGAATATTGAACTGTAGTCTCACTGCCCCAGCCCGGTCACTGTGACACAGCTCGCCTATTTTTTTTCCTGTACAATATGGTGTGTTTCTCCCTCCCTCGTTCTGGAGCATCCAGACCTGTAGGTTGAGGGTTGCAATGTGTTTTTCTTTTATTTTGGTGCTGTTCTGCTGAGCAGACAGACCCTAAAGAGAAATCCCATTTCAAATTAAATTTAAATGACCCCCCAAGCTCATAAACAGTGGGTCGCCTGACAGCCTAATTTATAATTCAGCACTGAGCTAGGGGCTCCTGGTTTGATGTTAAGGAAAGGCGGCCTGAGAACGAGTCTTTACATCTGAGTCTGAAGAACATGAAGATACTGTGGGTGTGTGTGTGTATATATATATATATATATATATATATATATATATATATATATATATATATATGTATATGTGTGTGTGTGTGTGTGTGTGTGTACATACAATATTGTTTAAGGATTCAGGAGTTGGCATTGTCTAAAATGAGATCTTCAATCCTCCTAGGTTCCTTTTAACTGTTGGATTAATGTTTGGTATTAATATTATGATTGAAGAGGGATGTATACCCTTACGAAGAAGTATACTTCAAGTTTATTTTATTAAGTATACTTAAGTAAAGTTCAAGTATATTTTTAAGTATACTTTATGTAGCAAATATACAAATATCAGTGTTCTAGTAATATACTGTTTCAATAATCCTTGGGACTAAGTTGGCCCATTTTCTAGTTCATAAAAGTATACTTTTAAGTATAACAGTAGCAAACTTTGAATACACAACTAGTTTACCTCTATGTTTGTAGTTTGTACTGCAATTATACTAAAACCTAAAAACTTAGAGGTTTACTGATAGTTTACTAATTAAATACTTTTGTACACTTTGAAGTATAGTCTCAGTAAACTACTAGTTTAGTAGTTTTAAACTGCAAGTATACTCATAAGTTTTCTTTAAGTGAACTTTACATCATACTTTAAGTATACTACTATGTCCCTATTTAGGTTTTATTTGTATTTATTTTGTTACATGAATATCTGAACATACAAAACATCCAAAGAAAGAACAGGTTATCTGCTTGTAAACAAAAACATGTTATTCTAGCTTCATGCATTCTTATGCACACTTGAGTAAACGTATTTTTCGTAAGGGTATGGATAGTTTTAGCAGTAAAGTCAGCACAAATACAGATGATTGAAGGATGTGGAAAGACTGTGTGTGTGAGAGCCTCCGTTTTAGGGGAGAAAGAAAACAGCAATTACATTACGTTTGTTTATCCGCCAAAATTATGCAAAACAAAGCTCTGGATAACTTCCCAATTTCATTCAGAACCCCTGCGAGGAACCCCCTGCCATGCAGCCAAAACACACTCTCCACCGAAAACCAAATTAGCTTCAAGGGCAGATACAGTGCAACTGTTTATGAAGGTAAAGTCATTTGAATTGAGTTTCCCTTTGTCCTTAAGACAAGACTGGGTCATCTTGATGAGAATGAAATCCTTTAAAATGAAGACTGGTGTTGCAGCTGTTAGCACATGTGCTTTGACACTTTTTGTGCTCCACAGAGAAATGAATTAATATGATGCTGTTTATTAAACAGTAATGTGCATTTACGTTTCTAAGTGATCATGCTTTTGATTTTCATTTGGTGGGTGAAAAAACATTTTACATTGACATTATTTTTAGTAACGGACCCACTTTATATTAAGTGGCCTTAACTACTATGTACTTACATTTTAATTAATAATTTAGTACAATGTACTTATTGTGTACATACATGTTTTTACATTGTACTTATATAAAAAAACTACTTGTAATTACATCTGTATTTAATTTCTGTAATTACATTTATAATTACACTGTTGACCCATACTTTACACCTTAACCCACCCTTAAACTTACCCATACCTCCAACCCTCTCCCTAACCTTACCCCTATCTCACCTCAATAGCAGCAAAGGTGTTTTACAATACAATATGAACACAATACGTACATTGTACTTATTTTTTATGTAAGTACATAGTAGTTAAGGTCACCTAATATAAAGTGGGACCTTAGTAACTATAGAGATGTTAATGTTTGTAATCTATTCATGGATTATAGACACATTTAACAGATAACAGGTAATAAAGTTTACATTTTGCACCAGTACAAGCAATCCAAGCAGTTAAGATATGCTGTATGGTATAAATATATTACCCTAAGTATACTCTTATGTACATTGCCGCCCACTAATATTGGCACCCTTGGTAAATATTAGCAAAGGCGGCTGTGAAAATAAATCTGCATCATTTATCTTATTGATCTTTCATTCAAAAATCAAGACATCAAAATGTCCAACACACACAACAGGAAAACAAATGAGCTGAAATGTGCTCTCTTTCTCTTTTCTCTCTCTCTCTCTCTCTCTCTCTTTCTCTCTCTCTCACACACACACACACACACACATACGTGCACACACATGCACAGAGGCTACACAGCTTGACATACTCGGGGTAAGTTCTAGACTACATTTAGCACTGCCATTTGGGGCCAAATTTCTTTGTATTTTTATATCAATCATATAAACAGCCAAGATTTGCTATAATATTTTTCTTTATGTGAGAATACTGTGTATGCAGATCAAGTAGGGTATAACATAGCCAACTTTTAATATATTACTAGGTTATTTTAATGATATAGCAAACAAGAAGTTGAGATTTGTTATGTTGTATATAGCACTTAATGGGAATATATTGTACATGTCCAGGTAATGTTTGGATATAGTAGTAATGCAATTCATTGTTAATTATTAACTTGTTAACAATTCAAGTTATTAAACTGGTATGTGCTGATAATGAGAAAACTAGCACAAAAAGTATTCTCGTAGCTTCATTATAGTAAGACTGAACCACTGATGTCACATGGACTATTTTAACAATGTCTATACTACCTTTCTGGGCCTTGAATGTGTCAGTTGTGTTGTTGTCTACGCATGGTTAAAGAGTTCTCGAATTTCATCAAAAATATCTTAAGATAAACAAAGGTCTTACAGATTTGGAACGACATGAGGGTGAGTAGCTAATGACAGAATTTTCATTTTTGGATGAACTATCCCTTTGAAAAACAGAAGAAAGACGAGATGAGAGGATGAGAAAGAGAAAACCAAGATTATGCCTCTATAACCTTTCATATCTCCTCTGTAACTGCCGTCTTCCACCCAGCAGAAACCCACGGCTCCACTAAAACAAGCTTACTGGCCACACATGCTGATGGAAAGCACCAGTAAATATATCCACTCTGCGGTGAGATGAGGGGCCGCCCGCTGTGCTGAAGATACGGCCATGAGAGGCAGAGCTCTGCGCTGGTAAGCGAAGCAAACTATCACGTCATCTTCCATTCTCTTCTGCCTCTGTGATTACAGAAAGTGCCAGGAGGCAGAATGTGAAACTCTATGACCTGCTTGATACATCTATATGTCAGTACAGTAATGCAGTGTTTATACAGAACTGGTTATGTAACAGTTTTGAGTGAGTACAGTAATTTGATTTACTGACGTTCATACTTCAAATTAACATTTGACGAATCTTGCTTGCTTTTTATATTTGAGGAACTTAAATATGAGATTTAAATAGAAGAAAGTCATACAGGTTTGAAACACAATGAGGGTTTGTAACTGCATGTTTGTAGTAAGCAAATTCATCATTAAGACATTTTAGCTTTAAACAGTTGCTTCTAGCCATAATCCATAATAAAGCTTCCTCCAGTGAAAAGGCCCATGGCCTGTTGTCCTTTCACATCAAAATCCACCTGCATATTTGTTTAGAACGGTTTTATACTGTATTAAACACAGACTGCTTGGTCTGTGCATATTTCGCTCCTGATTCAGACGGAATAACTTTTTCACAGGAGAAGGCATCAGTAGTTCAACCGTAATTTTACGAAGCTACGATAATACTTTTTGTGCACAAAGATAAAAAATAATAACATAATTTATTTAACAATTATTCTCCTCCAGGTACCGTCTTCCACCATTTTGGAACTGAATAATTTTGAATTATCATTGTTTTCTTTAGGCACAAAAAGTATTCTCGTAGCTTCGCAAAATTACAGTTGAACCACTGATGTCAACACAGTCTATTTTACCGATGTCCTTGCAACGTTTCAGGTCCTGGGTGCATTGCAGTTGCATTGCTGTCTAAATAGGTCAGAGAGCTCTCAAATTGTATAATTTGTGTTCCGAAGTTATTACAGGCTCGAGGGTGAGTAATTAATGACAGAATTAAAATTTCTGGGTGAACTAACCCGTTAACACGTCGATAAAATAAAACAAATATATAATTATATAGATAAATATATAATAATTATATATATAATTATATAGATAACAAATATATAATGCTATAAATACAGAAAATGTTGAATGATTTCCGCCACCTACTGGACTGGAGTTTGAAACGCTGCATGTCCTTTTTGGAGCTTGGCAGACTACAGATATCTAGTATATGGCTGTTTAAGTGAATGTATACTCTCATTCGTGAGAGATTTTGAAAGAGCAACAGGAAAACTGGAGATAGATAAAGAAAGAGAGCAAAATCCCTCTATTAGAAGACAGCGCTCTGAGCGTGTGCTTCAGGGTGGAGAGGTAGATGAGAGAGGAAGAAAAAAGTGCCGGTAACGACGATAAAGACACCGTCACAGAGTGATGTGAGTCTTAGGGCAATGAAGACCAGATAAAAAGAACAACAGAATTAGAGAACCCCCCCCCCCGTTTGTCAAAATCGGCAGTGTTGCCTCTCTTTGAAAACACACACACACACATTATGAGGCATCACACATGATTAGCAAGCTCTTCCTTTGACTTTGACAACTGAATGCTTGACTGCTTGTCAAGACGGGGAATTCTGAGGAGATTCTTCCTGTCTTTTCTCTCTCCCTTTCTTTCCTTTCCGTCTCAGGCTTTGATGAGTTATCACACGTGTCAGAGAAGGCACTCTGTGGATTGCCGTGTTTGTCTTTGACTCATTGCTTGAATAAATAAACACTTGAGCTGTAGCGTGTGACTGTTGTGGAGTTACACAAACTTGAGGATATTGACAAGTCGTCTTGCTTGAACTCAGATGACTGCATGCTGACTTGTTACGTGTTTGAGAATCAGGCACTTGTGGGAGATAAATTGTTTCTGTTTTGGTTTTATTCAGTAAACCATGTAAAAAGTATACTACATCTATATACTGTATGTTTTCTGTTTTGACTTTTTTGTTTTAATTCTGATGGTTATGACTTACAGATTAGGAAATTTAGAAATTCAGTATCTCAAAAAATTTGAATGTTTTCTCAAAGAAAAATTAAAAACAGATTTACAAAACAGAAATGTTCAAGATGTCAAGCACAGTAATATCATAGTCATCAAACCACTTGAAAGTGGTTTTGGCGCTGTGGGCTTGTGCTAAAGTCCTTCTGCAAAATGAAAACAGCATCTCCATAAAGCTGGTCAGCAGATGGAAGCATTAAAATGCTCCAAAGTTTTCTGGTAGATGGCTCATGGCTGCGTTGACTTTGGACTTGATAAAACACAATGGAGCAACACCAGCAAACAACACGGCACTTAAATCATCTTTGACGTCAGAAACTTCACACTGGACTTCAAGCAGCTTGGATTCTCTGCCTGTGTTCAGTCTTCCTCCAGACTCCAGACCTTGATTACCAAATGAAATGCTAAATTTACTTTCATCTGAAAAGAGGACTGTGGGCCGCTGAGCAACAGTCCAGTTCTTTTCCTCCTTACCCCAGGTGAGATGCTTCTGAGTTATTTTCTGGTTCAGGAGTGGCTTGGTTTCTAGAAATGTGACAGTTTTAGGCCTCTTCCTGAAGAAGTCTTGAGTGTGATGACTCTTGATGCACTGACTCCGGCTTCAGTCCACTCCTTGTGAAGCTCTCCCAAGTTCTTGAATCGGCATTTCCTGACAATCTTCCCAAGGCTGTGGTCATCGCTGTTGCTTGTGTACCTTTTCCTACCACACTTTTTCCTTCCAGTCAACTTTCTATGAATATATTTTGATACAGCACTCTGTATCAAACATCCAGCCCTTTCAGCAATGACCTTCTGTGGCCTACCATCCTTGGTAAAGACATTTTCCATGATATTCTATTTTTTTGAAATGCACCTGTATATTTATACTGCAAAAATACAGAGAATGTTAAATCACTAAGCAAAAGACTCTTTTAGAATGTGGGCATCCAAGTTCTCAAAGAGAAGACACAAGGTGTGTTTGTTTTTCTCTGTGACCCATTATCTTTTAGTCAGAAGTGATGTGTGATGTGGCATCAGGTCAGGCGAGCTGGGATTGAAACTTGTGTGTGTTTGTGGGTGTTCATAGACTGCAGACAAACTTCACTCTACTAATTGACTCGGTGTCAGTGTGTGGTCAGGGCAGGGTCACCCTCCACTTCACTCTCATTCACAATTCACAAAGACTCATGGGACTCGCACCAGCCGTGGCATTTTCAGTTAATACAGCTTCAAGTTTAAAACACACACACTAACACACCACAGAGACTAAAATACAGACAAAAAGGTCTGCTAAATGTTAGATTTTCTTTTAGAACTGTCAAAATAGGATTTTACAGGAGATTTGTCTCACTCCGACTCAGTACCTTAAAGTTTAAGTATGTTTTTGCAGCCCAAATAAAACTAAATAAGTGTCTGTTATAAGCATATATGTGAATACAATATGTAATGTTCAAACTATATATTTTTTAATTACACTTTTCTTCAGCAAAGATGCATTAAATTGATCAAATCTGAAAATCTGACTGTAAAGACATTTATAATGTCAAAGAAGATTTATATTTCAAATAAAATGTAGTTTTAACTTTATACTCATCAAAGAATTATATACAATTCATGGCTCCCACAAAAATGCTATTATGAACATGGATAATAAGAAATGTTTCTTGAGCACTTTCTTGAGTAATGGCTGCTGGAAATTCATCTTTTCAGTTACAGGAAAAAATAACATTTGAAAATATATGTTCATTAAAAACAGTAATTTTAAATTGTAATAACATTTTACAATAGCTAGACGTTTGAGCTTGGTCAGTCAAACTTTTAGATTTTCTAAATTCACATTCATTGTTCTATTTAAGCAGTTTTACTGTGATTACACAGAGCAGCAGTGAGCGTGTAAGTTTGCTATGGCAGCCGCAGATACATTACAAGCAAATTACTTGAAAATGCATTGCTGTATGTTTTTGCTGCGCTAGCAATAAATGCGTTAAATGCACTATAAGCATGTTTTTGCAGATTTATCATGCGACAAATTATTACGCAAATGAAATTGGGGAAGCCATTAGTAAGTTAGATTTTATTTATTTATTAAATTATTCACAAAACAAGTCATCATTAATAACTACATTATGAGCATATTTAGTTTTGAGTTGAAAACATTATTAATTAAAAAATATTTAGTAAAATCTTTAATCGTTAGAGGGGGGCTAGGCCAAACCCCACAAGCTCCGCCCATGCATTTGACTATTTTTTTCTGTATTTTTAAAGTAATTTTGTCTTTTAAAAACTTTTAATTTCAACTTTATAGTTAAATAAAAATAAAAATTAAATAATAATAAATAATTTACCTTAACCAGTTTTTATTAACAAAGTTAGATTTTTGTTAAAAGGTTAAAAAAAAATTGCAAGAGTTATGTTTAATTTCATGCTGACTTTAAGAGTATGGTAAAGTCAGATGCTATGTTAATCCACAGATGCTATGTTAATACATATGAATAAATTTAGACCACTTATTTTAGTGATTGCTATTTGGATGTGAAGAGACTTCAAAACAAAAAATGTTTTTGAACCAAATCCCCTACCCTGCCTTTAAGGATGTTGCCATTCGTAGCAGTGTTTTATGTTTCAGATCACCTCACGGAACTATTAAAGTTCCTAATACTGGTCAATTTTTAAAGCATATGAATATTTCCTAGCCTGAGTTGCATCATTCAGTGGCATATGCATTGCATCACACATAACTATCCCTCCATGGGGAAACAGACTTCTTAAGCAGAACAATGTTAACAGCACATGAACACATCTTCATAGCATATACTGGCTCAGAGAAGCTCCCTGAAGATACCAGACAGCCCCGAAGATCTGAATAAATGATTAATTGAAGAAGTTTGAATTGAAGTTGCGCATTCAGATTAAGGAGTTACACACAATCTGAAGAATTAAAGTTAACACTCGCAATTTCTAAGTTCAATCTGAACTTTTAGATGAATGAGCAATGCCCTTTGAATCACTTTTTGATTTGCAGTCAACTTGAATATTGATGTCTGCAGCATTTGACCTCATCAGTCTTCAGAGAGAGACTCCGACTTCAGACATTTGATGCATAAGTAACAGGACGGGCCACGGGTGGAATTCAAACCATTGCCTTCACTGTAAGGACTTGAGCCTGAAGTCTTTTAAGGTGAACCAACTTTGCTTGTAGCTAAATAGCATTATGTCCAAGCTAACGGCCCTGCGGCTAAATAAACAAAAGTCCAGCTGGATCAGGAGCAGCACACGGGCTTATACGTGCTCGCTGAGGGCTGCGCTGGATTTCAAGCTAGCAACGATGATTTGTTGCCTCGGGGCTTCATGAAATAAAAGGCAATAGATTAGTTCAAAAGCTAGCGAATCTCAGGTGGCTAAATTGTACAGTAAATGGTGCTTCAAAACATCTCATGGTTTGTGTGTGCTGTGTATGCAGACGTTTGATGTAGAGAAAGGAGAGCAGCTTTTAAATGAATTCACACATACATATTGTATCCAACAGTTGCTGTTCTGTTGTACTGTGTACTGTAGCTCTGACGTAGATCTAGATGGAAGACCAGATCCAGATGCGACCTGAATAAGGTAGTGTTCTACTTTACGGACAAGAATTATTTTAACCCACAATCCACTATGCATTATGTTGTAACAACAGCCAAAACAAGGTTGAAAACACCTTGGGAAATACATTTGGAATACAGACAGTATTAAGACTTCTGAAAGAATCCTCTTATGCTCAACAAGGCTGCATTAGATCAGAAAATTACAGTAATACTGTGAAATACTATTACAGTATTGGAGAAAACATGATGACGTCATGAGCCAGACTGATCAGCTTTATAATAGGGTTCTTTCTCTCTACTGATTTTCTTGAAAAATTGTTTGTTTTAATGTATTAACATGTCAAAAACAAGCGGCAAAAATGGCTTTGTTGTTACCGAGTGCATACGGTCTCTCATCTGGAGGTGTTGTCATTATGCCAACACATCATTAAGCCCAAACCAGCCGAGCGTAGATAAATAAGATGCGATATATCCTTCTCCCAGCCCTCACTTAAATTAAGAAGAGCCCTCTCGTTCCTCAGCGTGCGGACGCTCCTTGGATCATTACACTTCAAAGTAAATAATATTTTTGAGCTTAAGCATACGTTCCCCTACCGGCGTGAATGATGTGCACTCGCTCCTCCATTTCATGGCACACTGCCTTCTGGGCTGAGAACCTTTTCTTGGCTGGAGTCCCTCCTTGATTCCTCCATTATTATAACTATTAGAGACATGCATAATGTAATACCGTGTCGCGATGTGTAGAATGAAAATGCCTCTTTTGTGACTACGAGTTTGTCGGCAAAATTCCCATCATGCTTTTCTAAAAACGTTCATAGATCTGTCAGCTATCAATTATTGCGTCAACATAACGCCGACGTGATATTGTCAGAACGTAAAGAAATGTCATGAATAATTACAGCCGCATAGAGTGCCTAGCAATTAATGCTTCTCTTAATTTATTCATATACATTCATCAGACTCTTTTGTCGGAATTTCCTTATGACAGCTCAAAAAAAAAAAAAAAAACCTCTAATATGAGCAATAATAAGAGAGATTATGCAACGGCCAATCGAACTTGTAACTAATTCTATTTGCATTGTCCACAAATGTAGCAGGTAGAAGTAACATTGACACCTTTCAAGTAAAAGCCATAATTTACAGGTGATGTATGATTGCATAAATGTTGTTATTCACTTGGGATAAAATCGGACTCCAGACAGTGTTGTATATTAGCAGTGGCTGTTTTCCTGGATTTCTAAACGCCGGTGTGGATTGCATCCTCTTGAATATACAGTAGAAATATAAACCCTGCTTTTGACCACATAGATTAATGGTCCGAAAGGTAGCAATGGATGCCTGGTATATAGTTCTGAAATATTCATGAGGATTGTATTTGCTCAGTTCTAAAGGGAACAGTTGCTATCATCAATAGTAAATGTTTGGCGAGAAGGCACCAGTAAGCGTTTGAGATCTTTTTCAAACATTGCGGACATCGATGAGATTTTGTTACACGCATATATTTTTTCCCTGTACTTTTCTCTGTATTTGTCAGTATCGTGTTAATGTTAAAACTGCATGCCAGAGCTCTGTTTCCCAGCATGCACTGCTTTATGAATAAGTTATGCAGTATTTTCTGACTTTTGACTTGTTTTGTAATGTTCAGGTGTTTATTTAATCTATAATTTGCTCTGATTGTCAAAATTGTTGAGTTTTATGCTTTGTATTTTGTGTCTCACCAGAATCGCAAGCATCTCCCTTAAAGGTTTATCAGAATAATGATCATAAATTATTTATGTTATGAAACTTATTATTTACGCCATCGATTACAGTGCAGTTGTTTTGTAATGCTATTTTAAAATCAGTAATATAAATATTATAATATATTTTGTGTGTTTTAACCAAAAATAGTAACATTTAAAAATGAATATATATATATATATATATATATATATATATATATATATGTACATGTACATACAGGTACATATTTTCTAACTACTGTACATGTGTGTATTTAAATATACATAATAAATATACACAAAAACGTTTATTTTGGATGTGATTAATCACTTGACAGCACAAATTTTTAATTAACAGCATGTTGGTTTGTTACAACTATAATCCATATACTGTTATTTAAAATATGATATAAAGTAGAGTTATAATAAATTAATGACTTGCAATCATTATATGTGGCAGTAGCAATGCAATTTTCTAAAATATAATTCTAATAACAGCATATTATTTTATATTAATATTATATCATATTGTTAATCATATACTGATGCACTGAATTTTTTAAATATCATTTTGAGCATTTGTTGTGGTACCACAAGAAATTGACTTACAAATATGTTTTTTTTTTTATTTCTGTCATATTGTAATTTAAAGATGATTTACATTTCATAGCTGTTTTTATCAGCTTGATCTAGAATTTATAATCGATGTCAACTGTTCACAAATGAAATAACACATGCATTTATGGAGAAACCCTCATTTGACTGACTTGGCTTCACATAATTGGCAAAATGCAGTGTGCTTTTTGTCATATAGTGCTTCATATAATGAGGTGAAAAGCTGTACCATCTTTGTATGAATGGCTTAATATTTAATAGCGCCACACTGTTCCTCAAGCTATGGGGGCAAAGTATGGATCCTTGATTTCAGTGGCGTCTTTGAAGGCTGATGAACCCTTAAAGGAAGCGTGGCCATGCGGGAGGGCAGGGGCTTTCAGTTGGGGGCATTATAAAATCTGCCTTTCAAACCGGTCATTTTAATTTTGAATCACAGAATCGCTTTCTGAAGACCTGCTGACACCTCATTAGGAAGACAGCGCAGGCAAAGCAGAATGAATAATATACGCAGAAAAAAGGGACAATCTCGCTGCTTCTTGGCTCAGTGGTCTGTTCTTCCTCTGATTAATGCTTAAATAAACTGTTTACACAATTTATCAAGAGGCTTTGATGAGATTTTCTGTTTTCATCTTTTCAGATCTTTCCTTTTTTATATTATTGTTTTTTTTTTCTGTTTACATTTTCTGTGGTTATTATAGAAAACTAAATATCATTGCTTGAAATGAGTGTTAACTGAAAAATAAATGTTATTCTTTTTTTATTTATTTTAACTTGATGTACTAAAATCTCGCAACTAAATTAAATAAATACAAGCTATGTAGCCATATTTGTTTCTGTAATGAGATTTTAAATTTTCACCTTTCAAAGTCTTTCAAACTGTTCTCTTTAGGTTTTCTGTGATTATTTTAGTTAACTAAAACTACATTTTAATTTCTTCAAAAAACAACAACAAAAAAAAGTTAATTGAAATGTATTTGATGTGCTACAACTATTTCTATTTTCATAGCTTGAAATAAATGTTAACTAAAATCTAAAAACAAGCAACTTAAAAAAAAAAACATCTTTATTGTTAAAATTTCTTGATGTACTAAAATAACGAAAACTAAATGAAATTAATATATATATATATATATATATATATATATATATATATATATATATATATATATATATATATATATATATATATTAGTGCTGTCAAAATTAGCGCGTTAACACATTCGATTAATTTGAAATATTTAACGCGTTAAAAAAAAATAACGCAATTAACGCGGTTGCAGTTTTTTTTTATTTCCAGTTGTGGCCTATGTGTGTTCAACGTGCAAAGAAATATGGATAAGACCAAGGAAGGATATTACAAAATATTTTCTTTTATTATATTATTATTGTTTTCTGTGATTATTATAGTTAACTAAAACTACACTTTCATTACTTAAACATTAACAACATTTTTTTTTACAAATTTAGTTTAATTTAAAATACTAATATAACAAACTAAATGAAATTAATAAAAGCTCTATAGACATGAAAAATGAATAAAAACGACAGAAAAATTAAATGCATGCAGCAAAATTCAAAATACACTATATAGCTATTTTTTTCCCAGTTTTTTTCTTCTTAAATAATTCATTTTTGCCAATGATCTCTGGTGTGAAATTTAGATTCTTTCTATGTGCTGCATATTTACATTTATGTTCTCCCATTATATGCATCAGTGCTTTTGCAAAAATGAACTTGAAACTGCGTCATGAAAATGATGTATGAGTAATGCAATAAATCTCCCAATATAATTATAGTAAAATGATATCAGCTTGAGTTGAAGTCTCACTCAGACCTGACAATATCGATGGGCTGTAATAAAAGACAGACTGCTCTCCCATCGCAGTCTATCCATCCTTCTGGTGGCTCCACGACTCTTTGGTCATGACCTGTTGTACCTCCGCAGATGGTGAATCACAGTGGATGCCCCAGATGGCGATACATTATCTGCTGGGAGTAAACCGAGCTCGGGCACTGATTCATTTTCCCTCATGCCCCGTTTTATTTCTCCCCCGCCATAAATGTCTTTTGATTTGATAAACCCTAATGTGCAGACGCAATTTTCACATTTCACTTTTTGAGACCCGTCAAGCGGTCGCTTGCTGTAGTTACAGTCATCGTCGTCTGTTCGGAGACCGAGATGAAAACACTGAATTACTGGATGACATTCAATGTCAAATTTGGCTGAGACGATCCATTGCCCCGAATCCATTTCAACTGTCATTCAGAAGAGTTGGAGAATAACTAAATGTGTGTAACATATTCCTTCAGTTGGAGTGAGTGCATAATGACTTCAGTCGTTCAGTCACATAAAAAAATTGTCAGCAAATTCTAGATGTACCCTGTTGCAGATGTATAATTTTACACGAGGCAGTAACGGCATAATCACAGCAATTACACAGAGGTATACTGACAGTTTCATCTCCAAGAGAGTTGACACGGTCATATTTTCTATACACAAGATTCTCGAACAATGCTGTCATGATAGCTCACCTGTTTTTCCTGTTTAAGTCAATATGAAATCAACATTGGCCCTATAAACAGTTGTTTAAATTGGTAAAATTGGCAAGATTTTGTCTTATAGGCAGCATTTATTTGTTAAAATAATACTATTGGGAAATATTTTTGCAATTTAGAATAACTGTTAATTATTTGAATATATTTTAAGATTTAACTGATTCCTGTGATGCAAAACTGAATTTTCAGCTGCAGTGTCATGATCCTTCAGAAGTGATTTGATGCTGATTTTGTGATCAATAAACATTTCTTATATATATATATATATATATATATATATATATATATATATATATATATATATATATATATATATATATATATATAAATATATATATATATATATATATATATATATATATATATATATATATATATATATATATATATATATATATATATATATAAATTATGTGTAATTTTAATATAATTATTATCTGGAAATCTGTGAGTGCTACTGGTGTGTATTCTATTCTTTTTACGATTCGTATTTGATTTAAAAAATATATTTTTAAAAATTATTATATATTTGTATTCCTCTTCTTTTTTATTATTATGTATAATTAGATATAATTAATGCATACTATAATAATACACATATTTTGATGACATTTTTGTGATTTATATTTTTATATATTTTATATATTTTTTATATTTTATATATTTTTTATATATTACATAAAAATATGTATTTTTATTACATATATTTAATAGTCATATTTTATATATTTTAATACTATATATCACATAATAAATATCTATAGTGGCTAGAATTGCTATGCATAATTTCTATTCTCTCTCTCTCTCTCTCTCTGGTTTTTTGTATTTTCGTGTATTGTTTGAGTAATTAAGAGCGTGTCCACTGATAGTGAGTCGACTAGAGAGGCAACAAACCTTCCTGACCTCCTGAACCTCCAACAGTAGATTAATCACATGCAGACCACGAAAGATGAGATCTAGGCTCGAAGAAGGAGAAAAACAACCTCAGAAAATAACTAACAGATACACATGCGATGGAACGGGTTACGGGTGGAAGAGTGGGAAAGGAGAAATATAGGCCCCTGGAGACAGTAATTAAGACAAAGGATGTGCGGCGCACTGCCTGGATCAGGGTTAAACAGTGGCCATCATGGAGGCCGTAAAAGAGGAGAGGAGAGAGAGGGAGAAAGTGGAAAGAAAGAGAAATCAGCGCGGCATCAGCACAGCCCCATAGTGATGGATGAAGCCTGGAGCCAGCTATATTAAACCCATTAGAGGGACATTTCTTCACCTTTCCATATAAATCTCCAGATAAATTATTTACCTCTTGCAGCCCCACGCAACATGATATATGTGTGCAGGCTTTTGTATGCCTCTTAAAACCAGATTTGAACAAACCTCACTGTACAGACCCTCAGTATGATCTTATTTGCGATGACTGACCCCTGCAAACAACCGTTTATGTCACCGTACTGCTGCTTTTTGAAGTGGTTCTTACACCCAAACTAGTTTCCGCAAAAATACAGTTATTGTTACTGCCATAAAATAGCTTGGATTTGATGAGAACCGGCATAAAATAACTAACCATTCTAAAACCGTATGTCTAAAGTTTTCTATATATGTTTTTTTAAAACATTGCTTCAAGCTATTTATTCTGGATGATAACATTATCCACAGACAACCTTTCAAGATATTGTACTGGCAGACTCTTATTAAAATAATTATTATATATTATATTTTATTATGTAATGCATTTAGTATCATTTAATATTTAATATCTTTTACTTTTTTATTCTTTGTTAATTGGTTATCTATATGTCTATCAAATCTTATTTGTATATAATGCACAGTTGTATATACAATATATACACATTTATATATATATACACACACACACACACACACACACACATATATATATATAGTATATATTACACATTTTTCTTTTTTTCTTAATACTTTACAGCTCTATCATAAACTGACAATAAACAATGCTTTTACAGTCTTTATTAACTGTTAATTTTATACATAATCTAATCCATTTTATACTGTATGTATATAACTACATCTAATTATTTTGTAAATATAATATTTTATTTTAAAATTATAACTCTTTACAGTTGCAATAATACATGCAGTATCATTGAACAAACAATTAACAATACGTTTTACAGCATTTATATTAATTTGCACATATTCTAATTATCATATCAAATAATGTAATATAAAATTACATCAAATTTTACAACAATTTGAAACGCCCTATAGTTTCATTATTAATGGATAAAGAATCACTAACTAATGAACAGTACCTTTACAGCATTTATTAACTGTTTTATTATACAGTTTAACAAGTCAATTATATGCATATGTACATAATTATTTCTAATTGTTTATATATAAATGCATAATAAATACTAAACATAAAAGTATACAACTTTACACAAAAAAATAACAAAGTTAATGCTTAATTGTTCATAGTTAATTAATGATGCCTAATGTTAATAAAGTTATCGAATTATACCAAATATATATATCGAAAAAGGTGCAGATGTGCAGTTAGCTGAAGCTACAGTCATTACGGTGGTTGTGACAGACAAACTGCAGGCCTGTATCTCTTTAGCTTTTGACACACTGCGCAAACAAGCATGATAGAACGGAAAAAATACGGCAGCTCTGACACCAGCATGTGAAATGCATCCCAGGAACCTGGAAAACCATCTAAAATATGGTCCAGTTGATCTACAGCACAGACAGATGTGAGCTCATTACCGGTCTGAAGCAGTCAGTAATAACCCGCATTCAGAGGAGAAGAGATGTGCTGTTTCTTTTTTCTTTCCTTTTCACCTGGATGGAGAGATCTGGCTTGCTAAGGAGCTGATACTGCGGCTGTAGTACACGACTGGAAAACACACACTTGTTTGTGTGTGTGTGTGTGTGTTTGTCATGTCAGGCTGCAAGTGAGTGTGCTGGTGAAATTGAACGTAGATTACATAGCTGATGAAATACAAGTGTGTCTGTGGTGATTATATTTAAGGGTTGCCCCATAAGATAAAAAGTGCTCTCTGCTTTCCTCTTCACTCATAATTATTCATAATTATTTCCATTGGAGCTGCATGCATGTATGCAGAAAAAAATAAAATAAATAAATAAAATAATTTTGATAAATTAAAATTAACATATACACAAGCTAAATATTTGTGAGAATTATTTAACAGGCATCACGCTTAGGGAACTAGGCTCAGCTCAGGCTTGTTTGACATCGGTTGACGGTTTTGTTCGTAATTTGCATGAAATATTCTGATTCCAATCTGCTAATTATAATTTGTAGCAGGAAATTAATTTCTGAAAGCTCGCCATATTACATTATGTTGTTTCGGGAAAATAAATAAAAAGCGTTGTACATAGATTTAAATTTGAAATGAGGCATTTTAATCTTGTTTTATTTATTTATTTACATATAAATAGTAGCACATTATATTTCTGTCTAAAATGCTACATAAATAGTAACAGTCTGCTGTTTTTCCCTTTTTTCTTCACTTCTGAATATTTACTGTCACTAATCCCAGTATTAACCAATCTGGCTTCAGAAGTCGACATTCAACAGAGATGGCCTTGCTCTCAGTTGTTGAAGTTCTAAGACTGGCAATAGCAGAATCCAAATCTTCAGTACTTATCCTGCTTGATATGTCCGCTGCTTTTGACACAGTTAACCACCAGATCCCCCTATCAACCTTACTGGCAAATGGCATCTCAGGAACCACACTTCAGTGGTTTGAGTCTTACCTATCAGATAGGTCCTTCAAAGTATCTTGGAGAGGTGAGGTGTCCAAGTCTCAACATCTAACTACTGGGGTGCCTCAGGGCTCAGTTCTTGGACCACTTCTCTTCTCTGTCTACATGGCATCATTAGGTTCTGTCATTCAGAAACATGGCTTTTCATACCACTGCTATGCTGATATTCGTATCTCAGCTTGTCTAACAGACATTTCTTCCTGGATGATGGACCATCACCTTCAACTCTTTTAAAATCCCATGCTACGTGTACTGTGTTAACCTAACTGAGACTTTTTATAGCACTTATATATATCATTGATCTTTTTGTTGTTTTTGATTGCTTCCACTGTCTTCATCTGTAAGTCGCTTTGGATAAAAGCATCTGCTAAATGTATTGAACTGTGGAAGCTGTGTTATCTGGAAACACACAGCTGCAGTGTCTTTATGACATATGCATACAGCAAATCAAATGCACATGAAGCTACATGAATGTAAATACACTGACTCTGAGCAATGACTGCACTAATGCCAGTGACATGTGAGATCTTCATATACAACAGTTCTTTTTGGTCCTGGAATCTGATTGGCTGATAGGAGTGTGATATTCTAGTGATAACAGAGCTCCAACTGTTTCATTGTTTGTATTTCTCTCAGGGGGTGTCAGAGAAGATGCCTAAATCCACTATAATTTTATAAATAACACTGGTTTGTGTAACGGAATGTAGTTTTAAGGGTTTTTAAATGAGAATATACTTGTTTAGACTTCAAATATGCAGTTAAAGATTATGTCTATTTTGAAAAATTGACGTTTTCAGAGATGTGAGCTACAGTATACGTATAATGTAATACTCATTATACATTATTGAAACTAAATGTATTATTAAATTTTAATCCAATGCATTTGAACTAGCATTTAACAGTCGTACTTTAACAAAACAAATACTTTTTTGAATTTGAGATTTTTTGAGACTTGATGGTTGCTCTGTCAATTCTTCATCATCAGTTAGGAACCTAGGTGTGCTATTTGATCGCAATCTTTCCTTAGAAAGCCACGTTTCTAGCATTTGTAAAACTGCATTTTTCCATCTCAAAAATATATCTAAATTACGGCCTATGCTCTCAATGTCAAATGCAGAAATGTTAATCCATGCATTTATGACTTCAAGGTTAGACTATTGTAATGCTTTATTGGGTGGTTGTTCTGCACGCTTGGTAAACAAACTACAGCTAGTCCAAAATGCAGCAGCAAGATTTCTTACTAGAACCAGGAAGTATGACCATATTAGCCCGGTCCTGTCCACACTGCACTGGCTCCCTATCAAACATCGTATAGATTTTAAAATATTGCTTATTACTTATAAAGCCCTGAATGGTTTAGCACCTCAGTATTTGAATGAGCTCCTTTTACATTATACTCCTCTACGTCCGCTACGTTCTCAAAACTCAGGCAATTTGATAATGCCTAGAATATCAAAATCAACTGCGGGCGGCAGATCCTTTTCCTATTTGGCGCCTAAACTCTGGAATAACCTACCTAACATTGTTCGGGAGGCAGACACACTCTTGCAGTTTAAATCTAGATTAAAGACCCATCTCTTTAACCTGGCATACACATAACATACTAATATGCTTTTAATATCCAAATCCGTTAAAGGATTTTTAGGCTGCATTAATTAGGTAAACTGGAACCGGAAACACTTCACATAACACCGTACTATTAGAAGAATGGCATCTACGCTAATATTTGTCTATTTCTCTCTTGTTCCGAGGTCACCGTGGCCACGAGATCCAGTCTGTGTCCAGATCAGAGGGTCACTGCAGTCACCCGGATCCAGTACGTATCCAGACCAGATGGTGGATCAGCACCTAGAAAGGACCTCTACTGCCAGAAAGACAGCGGAGACCAGGACAACTAGAGCCCCAGATACAGATCCCCTGTAAAGACCTTGTCTCAGAGGAGCACCAGGACAAGACCACAGGAAACAGATTATTCTTCTGCACAATCTGACTCTGCTGCAGCCTGGAATTGAACTACTGGTTTTCGTCTGGTCAGAGGAGAACTGGCCCCCCAACTAAGCCTGGTTTCTCCCAAGGTTTTTTTCTCCATTCTGTCACCGATGGAGTTTCGGTTCCTTGCCGCTGTCGCCTCTGGCTTGCTTAGTTGGGGTCACTTCATCTACAGCGATATCATTGACTTGATTGCAAATAAAAACAGACACTATTTCAACTGAACAGAGATGACATAACTGAATTCAATGATGAACTGCCTTTAACTATCATTTTGCATTATTGAGACACTGTTTTCCAAATGAATGTTGTTCAGTGCTTTGACGCAATGTATTTTGTTTAAAGCACTATATAAATAAAGGTGATTATTTATTTATTTTTTTACTGTAATTTTGAAAATGAATGCACCCTTGGTGAGAATAAGAGACTTCTTTTAAAAACGTAAACCTGACCACAAACTTATGAAAAATAGTGTATTTTCATCAGTTCATATCTTACATTACATTTACGAGGACGCTGGCAATAATAATCTTATGTTCAATGATGGGAAAATAAAACAAATTATACATGCAATATTAATTATCCATAATATCATGCAGTTATTTCAATTAACATTTTTAGTAAATTAACAACTCTAATTTAAATAGTTAAGTTTTTTTTCTAATTAAACATTGCGGTGTGCATGAAATACAAACCCGCAGGGCAGTTAAGAAAGCTTCTGAATACTATCTTTTTGACCCAGTCAGTCACATTACAGTTCATATTAATGCACGAGCATGATGGATATCAATAGCTCATCACTCTTATTCACAATAAGCAGTTCAGCATTTAGTGTAGCGGCTTTGAACTTGGTTTATTGAAGAGCACAATGCGGCTCCTGGACAAGCGGGTGATTTATCCAGAGCTTCCTCTGCAGGAGCGCTCCATTACAAACCCACCCCATTCACCCGCCATAAATACGGCCTTAATTGTTTCTGTGACAGGGGAAACATGGCCATTTTGTAACTGCCCACACAGGAACATTAGCACCCAGACAGCAGCGTTTCGAAGCCACCCCCCCAAAACATCTCCCATGGAGCCTCCGTCTCAGAGAAAAGCCATAAAACAACCACAAATGCACAGAATGCTAAGCCTAGGAGCATTTGAAACCACCGGCACCCTGGAAAAGCAGCCAGAGGGCCGTGAAAGTATCCAGTGAAGTCATCAGAAGAACAAAGTAACGGGCTGATTAGGCCCAAGGTGCTGATGCTCAGGGAATTTAGTGGTAAAAAGGCATTAGCTGAGCAGGATAACTCAGCCCAAGTATGAATTAATAGCGAAGGATGAGGCGTAATTCCATTAAAAATGTGTTACTGATGGGTCAGCAGATAAAATACTGTTTGGCTCCTAAGGTTACCCATCCCATCGCATTTTGGCGAGATCTATAGTGCAGGGAGGCAATTGTGGCGAGTCTTCAGTGCACACGTAATCGATAATTGATGTGTTCTCGGCGCAGACTGTCTCTGTCTTTGGGTGTTGTACTGGTTTTATTTATTCAGCTTCCATTATTGGGATCTTAAAGCCCAACTTTAGATTTCTTAAGGGAAATCTAATGTACAATCTTTGGCTATCAGAGGACATGGGTGTAATATGTTGTCAGCTCTGTTATTCATGTGTTTGTCTGGAGTCTGTTGTTTTATTTCTTTTCTTTTAGTGGCTTGTGAGCTGGACAGACTGTTGGGCGTATGCTGTGGGCAATGAAAGAAGAAAACACCCTGAGGATGTCTAATATACCTGGAGACGGCTTATCTGCTAGCATTCACATATACAGTACTGGCGCATTAGCCCTGGAGGTACACGACGTTGTTTTCTTTTCAGTAAACCACTTGAAACATATACAATCAAAATCATGGAGTCAGTAGGATTAGAAATAGAAGAGGTAAAAAGAAAAAAAAATTTTTTTATTCAGCAAGCCCACATTAAATTGATCAAAAAAAGGTATATAAAAGGTATAAATCTTATGTTTTTTTTTTTTTTTTTTTTACTTTCTATTCACCAAAATAATCCTGAAATAAGAATCTGGGTGTTGCGGTACTGTTTGGGCTGTAAGACCTTCCTCAGGGCTGTAAGCCGTCTCATTGCTCTAACAGCGCAGCATGATGAGTTTAATTCCCAGGGAATTCATGAATTGATGAAATGGGTACCTTGCATGCAACTTAAGTCTCTTTGGATAAAAGTATCTGCAAAGATAAGAACATCAAGAGAAAAGTACAGAAAAAAAAAAACAAAAAAAAAACCTGCCCTGGCTTTTCACTGAATTTCTTGGTGAATGCTATCAAACCGAGATTCTTACAGAAAGCCCCTTATGCAGAAATAAGGAAAAAGAGAATGCCTCAATAAAAAAGACTGAAGAATAGAGGGAATTTGTTAGCAAAGATTGAAACAACAACAGCATTTCCCTGCTGGGCACCACCTACCACGAGCAGTGGGTGATCGTCTCTAGCACTTGGCCTGTAAGAAAGTGATTGTGATGTGTCTGAATGGTAAGTCAGCAGGCTTTGCTGTCCAAGAGGTGAATCAATGCAGGACTTCAGGCAGCCTGCTGACCAGTGCTGGATCTCCAAGAAGAACCCCATAGCACTGCCCAAAGTGATGGGGGTCTCCAATGAATACTTCATTTCACAAACAAGAAACCTGTCATTCTATTATTCTGTCATTTTGTCTATCTATCGTTCTTCCTGTTGTTCTGTCTGTCTATCTGTGTCTATCTGTCTGTTAGTCTGTCTGTCTATCTGTCTGTCTGTTAGTCTGTCTGTCTGTCTGTCAGTCTGTCTGTCTGTCTGTTAGTCTGTCTGTCTGTCTGTTAGTCCTGATTTTGTCTATTGTTCTATCATTTTATCCATTTATTGTTTTAACTACTGTATATATCATTATTAGGGGTGTAACGGTTCACAAAATTCACGGTTCGGTTCGATACGATACACTGATGTCACGGTTCGGTTCGGTTCGGTTCGATACATTTTAGATACAGCAAAATGTAAAAACATCTCAACTTTTCAGAATGCAGCAAGCGCACCGCGGGTCATGTGACAAGAACCAACCAATCAGCTTCATCCTTTCCCGTAACAACGTTGAGAGCTCAGCCAAGATGAAGGAACAGCTGATCATAGTTGTATATGGATTGCAATTTTGAAATAAATTCAGTAGCAGAGCTACTGCAAGCGATTTTTAGAGCTGCAAATCCATTTATCCTTCGCTGAAATTTCCGCGTCTCATGGAGAGAGCACGTCATTGTTGCTTAGCAAAGACAGACGCCTCATGAGCGCTTCTGCCCGAGCGCTTTGGAAAGGAGGAGAAAGACGCGCTTAGCGTTTTCCATGCGTTTTTAGGCACAATATGTGAACGGCCCCTAAGGCGCTCGCTCACTCAGCACGCGCTGAAGGCTCATTGCAAAATGTCTAATGCATTTAACAGACCAGAAATATAAGATCCTAAAATAACCAACAGGTCTGGTGTTTGGGTTGGATTCCCTGTAAGCTATAGTTTCTAAATGCTGCAGGGATAGTTTGCTGCGTGCATGTTTCTCCTTTTTTTCGTCTTTTCCCAGATAGTACTGACGCATATATCCCAGATATTACCGCTGGTGTTTTTTTTTTTTTTTTTTTTTATTCCCGCTGGTGTACCCTGTCATGTTGCAGATGCGACATACCGTTGTTTTTTTATCCACCACTCTCTTGCCATCACCATTATAGCTTAAAGGGAATCCAAAGTGCACCCAAACACCAGACCTGTTGGTTATTGGAGGATCTTCTCATTTCTAGTCTGTTAAACGCATTGGCTATTTTGCAACGAGCCTTCAGCGCGTACTGAGTGAGCGAGCGCCTGCTGAGTAGCCTAACATAAACATATAAGATGGTGTTTTTTTCTTCTTCGGGAGTGTCAGGGGCGTTGCCTGTTACGTTGTTTGGGTTATTGGGCTACCTTGTTGAACGCATATCATTATATTTCTTTCTCTCTCTTTTTTTTTTTTTTCAAATATAATTAATTACTCCAACGAACCGTTCGGTATACATAATGCGTACCGCGTACCGAACCGAAAGGGTCGTACCGAACGGTTCAATACGAATACGCGTATCGTTACACCCCTAATCATTATGTTTATCATTCCTTTGTCTATCTTTATTGTTCTATTGTTCCATCTTTCTATCGTTCCATCTGTCATTTTGTCTATCTATCGTTCTTCCTGTTGTTCTGTCTGTCTATCTGTGTCTATCTGTCTGTCTGTCTGTCTGTCTGTCTATCTGTCTGTCTGTTAGTCTATCTGTCTGTCTGTCTGTCTGTCTGTCTGTTAGTCTGTCTGTCTGTCTGTCCATCTGTTAGTCTGTCTGCCTGTCTGTCCCGATTTTGTCTATTGTTCTATCATTTTATCCATTAATTGTTTTAACTACTGTATATATCATTATGTTTATCATTCCTTTGTCTATTTTTATTGTTCTATTGTTCCATCTTTCTATCGTTCCATCTGTCATTCTATCTGTCATTATTCTTTCTATCTAGAGTTTTTATTTACTATGTCCTTTTGCTTTTTTAGTTAAAAAAAATTATGGTTATAATTATGGTTATATATATATATATATATATATATATATATATATATATATATATATATATATATATATATATATATATATATATATATTATTTATTTATTTATTTATTTTTTTTTTTTTACAATCTTACGTCCTTTCAAATAAAACCAAAACAAAACAACAACCCTGGCCTGAAAAGTATTTCTGGTCCATCACTTTAGTCAGCACAAAACAATCTTGGTCATCTTGGATTACCATAAATATCTATTTTTAGTAGGACTACTTTCCTAGCTAAATGAAACTTGTATCAAAATGTACTAAAATACTTGGACTGACAGCCAGCACCTAGGCATGCTAAAAAAGTATTCAACCAGAGTTCCCCATCTTTATAGCCGCCATGCTGTGCTGTCACTCAACGAGGAGGTAAAGATGATGGAAAAAGCTCTCAGTGCTCTGAGCCGTCAAGTCAACAGTTAAAGTAAATAGAGCCACTTGTAGAAACCAGCAGTTGGAGTGTTTAATACCTGTTTTTAGTGCAGAAAAAGGCACTGCTGTTCGGCTCCCATGCATTATGTCACACGCTGTTGGTTAAGAGGGAGGCAAAGACAAGTGGGTAGGAAACACAGATTAGAGTGAATTTTCACCTGAGTTTTACACTTCATTAGAGGTTTTACAAATGACTCTGACTATTTCCAAATAACCACATTCTGGTGTTAAAAAAATGTCTGTCTATCCTATCTGTTGTTCTATCTATCATATATATACTGAAGTATATCTTCCTCTCAGGCCTTCCCGATTTAGCTTTCTTCAAACAACTGCTCTTTGTGGACACGTGGTGATGTTTTTCTCCCTGTAAACCTTCGGTTTTAACATGAAACATCCCGAGGGACTAGTTCTAGCACAATTTATCGAGCGTGAACACCGGTGGGTCATAACACGCTCCTAAATGGAAGATGCTTTCTGTTTAGTGACCTATCCAGGGGGCCAAAGGAAACTCATAATGCCCATTACAGAGATGGTTAATGGCTCTTAGCAGGTTCTATTAATTAAACACACAGACAGCAGCACATTGATGTGATAGGTACTTTCTTTTCTCTTTTTTTGCTGTGTGCATTATTAATGAGCAATGAACAGGAGCCCTTCTGCATTGTGGGATCTAATTGACTCTAATAGGTGGGACAAGGGAGATAGCGTTTACACGAACGGGCGAAGGATTAATAACGATAAGCTCATGCATTTACATGTCACTGTTTTAATGTGATGTGTAATGCTGGTTTGGCTCGGTTTTATGTGAACGCTGTTATTAAAATTGTAAATAAATACTGCAGTTGTAATCAAGACACTGGGAACGGTGAGAGTTTGAATGCTAATGTTTAATTTCAGCAGTTAAGGTCACGTTTTGCCTACAATTGTTTGTGTACATGGGAACTTTCGACTTTTGAATATTAATAGATTCGTTTGACTGAATTGTTTTTCCAGGATTAAAAAAATAAATAAAATAAAACGTTTATGAGACTAGCAAAACTATTGATGCAAATCTAGAGCCTTTAACCATTAGGCCCCCGAAAAGTTCAAGATTAAATGATTCCATTATCCAGTCCTTTATGAAATTGTGCAAGTATTTGTATGTGTATCCATAAAGTCTGGGCCTTTTGTTTTTTATTCATGTTCGGAATGCAATACAGAGTTCATTTCATCCCATAATAATCATCTCATTAATCACCTCTGCTTACACAGTTGGATTTAGAAACTTACAGCGAAAAGGAAAATATGCTGTGGAAAACCAACAAGCATTAACTTCAGACAAATAAGAACCATATGCCTCTAATGGAGCTTCCCACTCAAAAATAAAACTAGTGAGCTCAATTTATAATGTATCAAGTTCTCTGAAGTCTACCAAGTTTGCATAGCTGGCAAAAAAAGTGTTTTTTATTTTTTATTATTTATTTTAAAGTAAACTACCTTAAAGTGCCATGTCGGTGTACATTTATTGAGGAACCTGCTAAGAAATGGACAGTGGATTACCTCTGAAATAATTTGCTGAAAAGCACAGTATTTATCCTAAGTGCTTATGGTATATTATTGATAATAGATATGAACCCAGATGGTTTCTGAAGGTTTGCAAAACATAAAAACATTTTATAGAGCCTGGAAGAGTGTTATATAGTTAAATGGTGTGTGTGTGTGTGTCTATATATATATATATATATGATATTCAGGTGCCTGCATCATAAACAAGCTCTTTTCAAAGATTCATCGATTTAGTTTACAAAACCATTTTGAATGATTTGTTCATGAATCAGTCAAATCAATTCAGTTACTCACTGCTTTGGTCATAGCTTACTGAAGAGGAAAATTATCAGTGAGTAAAAAAAAAAAATCTATTCACCTAAATGTCAAAATACTTCAAATATTGGCAGTTTTTTTTAATACAATGATTGAAACTTTAGTTCCATTGAAATTAAATAGAAAACAAGTGATAAGTAAACATTATTCTCTTATAATGAAACTGTCAAAATGGACTTCGCCAAAATTATTGTGAAAGAATCCACCTTGATGGTGAGGGTTTTCATTAACAGTGTCTTCAGGTTGCATAAATACACCAGGAGATGGTGACAAGAACTTTGTTCATGAGTAAGTCAGTGATTAATTTATTCAATTCTGTCAAAACCACTGATCAACTCAGAACCGAGTATGAGGCTTTCTAAATGAGTCAGCTCATGAATCATTTCTTTAAATGATTCATTGAACACTACTGATTAACTCAGGAACTAAACAAGAGTCTGCTTACATGAAACACTGAATCATTCACTCAGCCCATTTGCTCGAAAACACGGACTTATTCGCTTCTCGGAGATGTGGGACAATCAATTCTGATGTGACTTCATTTGGAACTTTTTCTGTAAGTAACTCGCAATGTTGAAAATGTAAATATAATAACGTTTTGTGTATTTAACCATTCCATACAATGTAAACTCAAATCAGAAGTCAGAACCTTACACAAAAGTAAGCTTTTCAAGCCAAAAGGGGTTTGTTTGTCTTACAAGTGTCTTACATTCCTCAACGGCATTAATCACTTAGAGCTGACTAATCGTAGATGAAAGCTGTATTGGTCAATCCAAGCCTGTTTTCATTTAAAAACTGAGGTGCATAAGTTAAATGAAAGATTGAACCTAATATTTTGTATTATTATAGTCTAAATTTATAAGCCATATTTTGCAGACTGTTAATTTTTGACTGGGAAAACCAAAATAAGTAAAGCATGTTTAGCACACCACAAGGGTTAAAATTATTATATAATTCTATATATATATATATATATATATATATATATATATATATATATATATATATATATATATATATATATATATATCATATTAAATGTTTTTACAATGAATATCACTTGTACATTGTTAAATACAACAACAGTTCTTACTAACCATGTTTTTTAAGAAAAAAAGCACAATAAAATTCACCTTTGTGTGCTATATTCCAAACCAAATGATAGTTTTGAATGAAAAATTAAAACTGTAAAATGAAAAAAAAAAAAAAAAAAATTATTTATAAAAGAGAGTGCATGTGTGTCCATATATATATATATATATATATAAACATTCGGGTGTTTAACACTTCTTAAACTGTTTCTTTAAGACGTTTTTTTAATTTATTTTTTAGTTCCCTTTGCAGACAATTTCTTTCCAAAAACCTACTCTATCAGCACTATCGGTGTGTGGTGGGTCCGAAAGGCGAAACTATCATGTGGACATGGTCCAGCGTGCTCTGCTGGAGTGAACACAGATGATGAAAAGAGAGTAGATATCATCCATGCTTCCTCCTTCAGACTGACCCACGCCTGCGGACATGCTCCATATCTCTTCCTTCTATAGTGCTGCGGCCTGCCACCTGTGTCCGTACTGCCAACACACTGGCGTTTTTGACCCTCTCTCTCCATGCTGAACATATAAGTAGCGGGAGCCACACTGGTGCAGTCTCTGTTTATGATTTCTGTGATTTTTTTGTTGTTGCTGGGTTTGGATGTAGAGGTCCAGATCCCAGGACTGGACAATGTGGAGTGTGTTTTGTTCCTTAATGTCTGTCTGCTGAAAAAATGGATTATCTGGCGTGGATGGATGACCCCAGCGGGGCGAGTCATGTAGGACCATATGACATGGCTGTGTGTTGGCCCAGACTGTGAAATGTGTAAAGGCTATTATTCTAATGGGTTGTTTAGATTTTGGTATGGCAGCACTAATTGTCTTGACTCATTGAATCATTCATTGAAGTGATTCGTTCAAAACACAGATTCATTCATGAACAAAACAAGTGACTGTTTTTATGAGTAAACTTTAAATCATTCACTTAACCAGTTTGTTCAGAATACTGACACACACACATATATATATATATACATACATACATATAAACCAATTTAATTTTTTACTTGATTTTATTCATCATAAATTATAAATGGAATAAAATCAAATAAAAATGTTGACTGTTAATCAGTTTTTATTTGGTCTTTGCTTAGGTTTTAAAATCCCATGCAGTGCAAACTGTAAATCTGAAGGAAATAGTAAAATAAATGGTAAAATAACAGTGAACACTGCATAAATTGCCTTTCAGGTTTAGCCTCTCTCTGTCATATCAGCTCTCACTATCAAAGCTGATAATAGAATAAAATCAGATTAAAAAATGACCTCAGTCTTACGTCAACAAGAAGCAAGTGTACTTATCATTCCCTATAGGCTTTATCGTCCTTTATCAGCTTAGCACTAAATCAACCCATCTCAGATCAGACATCGCAGTTCCCTCAGGACCACCACACTTAAAAACCACGGGAGACACTGGGGACTCTCGCCACTTTTGAACGATAATGCAACACAACACAAAACAAAACCGGTGACAACATCTTGTGCAGCACAGGCCGCGATCACGGTGAATGAATTCGAATGCTTGTTAGTGATTCCTTGAAGAGTTTTGGAGACATTCGCTAAACATACCTTCAAGGAATAGTTCACCTGAAAAAAGAAAATAATGTCACATGATTTCAGACCCACATTTAATTAGACATCAAGAACTGATTTTTTCTGTAAATTGATTCGGTTCATTAAACCGCTCTGAATGATTCGTTCCTGTCGTTGAATGCTGACCAGATCATTAACTCAAGAACTGGATCACTCCTGAATGAACAGCTCACTAGAGGAATAGACAAAGAAATTGGATTCAAAAGATTGTTGTTTCAGACTATTATGATACTTTAGCATTTTTTTTAAAGCTTGAGCCCCCATTCATTGTAACTGTATGGAAAAAAGAAATCTGAACATCTACTCTTCTGTTCAATGGAAGAAATAAAGTCATACGGTTTTGTAATGACATGAGGGTAAGTAAATTATGCTAGAATTTTCCTTTTTGGGAGAAGTAATCCTTTAAGAGGAAGGAGGGGATGGAAATGAATGAGCACAATTGAGTTGGACTATAGCCAGCGCAGCATCTCCTCTATCCAAAGTCCATCCTTCATTCTCGTGGCTCCGAGAGCCTGTAAATACTTCAGAGAGAGTAAGACATTTCATTTTTACCTGAATGAACACCTTTGCTCCAGCCAGTGCATTACACTAATTGAGTCCTGTGCTGGTGTTTGTGTGTGAGAGAGTGTGTGACCTTTTAATACAATGCCTGCAGCACACTATTCCCAGCATTTCTATCTCTCCTAGAAGGTGGTGTATGCATGCTAAAGCCGATGTGCATGCGCAGTGTAATCAATTACGGCATATAATGATTCGGATATTAGTTTTACATGGAAGATCAGATGTATTTACAAATGTTAGTTTGTGAACTTAGCCATTGCATTTTGTAAATGTCAGTGTTATTTCTCAGCACCCAGGTGAAAATGCAGTGGATCATCTGCAGTGAATGGGTGCCGTCTCAACAAGAGTCTAAACAGCTGATAAAAAAAAAAAAAAAAAATCCACAAGTAATGACTCCCATCCATTAGAAAACATCCTTAAGTGTTTTCCACTTACACCACTGCTTCTGTCTAAAATACAAGTCTCCTATTCCTAGTGCTCTCTCCTGCGAAAAAATAGTCTTGTCTGAATCAGGAGAGAAATATGCAGAGATAAACACAGTTTACAATTGAAAACAGTACAAAACAGGTTCTGTAAGCAGGTGAACTTTGATGTGAGAGGACAACAGAAGATGGGGTTTTTACTGGAGGAAGCATTATTATGGATTATGGACTCATATTTTGTTCCAGAAGCAACGCAGCTTTTATCCAGTAGTTATGTAGCTTTTCACTTCACAAGTTGTTAATTGATGGACGGGAGTCATTTCTTGTGGATCATTGTGATGTTTTTTTCAGCTGTTTGGACTCTCATTCTGACGGCACCCATTCACTGCAGATGATCCTTTGGTAAATCTGTACTGATGAAGAAACAAACTCATCTTCAACTTGGATGGCCCGCAGGGTGAGAGCATTTGTGGCCGTTCTAGTCTTTTAATAAAATCAGCATTTAAAGCTTCACAAGTTTGCATACAACATCGAAAACGGTTGTTCCTATTTATTTATTTACAAAAAATTTGAACCAAGCCAAGCACATTTCCAACATTTTAAAGGAGAAACACACAGCTCTTTTGACCTCTAAGATCGCATTCCTCCCTTTAGCCTGAAGCATCACCAACCATAAACCAGTGATAACCAGAGACTCCATCCCGGCACAGTGTTGCCTGGTCTTATCTCTTGAACATTAAGCATCTGCCTTTGCCCAAACCAAAGTCATTTATCCGTGCCCTATTCAATTATTTCTTTCTATCTTGAATCATAGCGGAGCCCAAAATGGGCAAAGATGTCCATTAAAGGGCTCACAGGGTCCCACATTTGGCCTCCGAGTTGCTTCGTACTCCCTGCAATGAATAGCAATAAAACAGAAAGGCCCGGCAATTATGGGGCTTTATGACCTAGCCGAAGTGAATCATCTCAGGCCACAACAGAGCCCACATCCTCAGCCACGTCCCCCAGCTAAAACCTTCCCTCCTGCAACTAATGGCAGCAAATGGAGATGCACTGACAGTTAGTATGTGGTCTGATCTAATAACCGCATCACTCGAACTGTAATGTTTCTGTTAGAGAAACATTTGCACCAAAATACAACAAGAAAACACTGTGTTTGAGATAAACATAAACAAAATGCTCTCACAATTCGAATAATAATTGTTTTCCAGGGTGACATCTGTAATGGAACATTTACAGCACCCACGCATTTGTGGTGTAATTTAATTCGGCATCAGCACACACAGCTAGAAATGCTTATAAGCACATTTAACTTATTTAAAGGAATAGTCCACACAAAATTTGTTATTCAAGATGTTTTGCATTACATTATGGATGTTTTGAAGTGAATGGGTGCCGTCAGAGTGAGAGTCCAAAAAGCTGTCCAAAAAGAGTCCATTACTCGTGATTCCTCCAGTGAAGAAGTCCATCCCCTTGTTGTCCTCTCTCATCAAAATCCACCAACATATTTGCTTAAAACTGCTTTGTACTATGTCCTATTTCGCTCATGATTCAGACGAGATGACTTTTTCAGTGGATAAAGCAATATTATAAACGAAGGACTCTTATTTTAGCCAAAAGCAACAGTTTGAATAAAAAAAATCTTAATGAATGATCTGTTTATTGCAGAAAAGCAGCTTTTCACTTCACAAGAGGTTAATTGATGGACTGGAGTCTGGTGGATTTCTTGTGTGATGTTTTTATCAGCTGTTTGGAATCTCATTCTGACGGCACCCATTCACTTGCAGAGGATCTATTGCAGAGCAAGTAATGCTAAATTTCCCCAAATTCGTTCAGATAAAGAAACAAACTCATCAGCGTCTGAGGGTGAGTACATTTTGAACAGATATTCATTTTTGGGTGAACTTAAAGCAAAATTACACAAGCCAAATACATTCTGTTATTCTGATAATTTATAATGAAACGTATTAAATAAATGTAGAATAGGATTTTCACTAGTGGTCTTTGGTACACACTGAATGCCTAATGTTTTCTTTATCGTTAAAGCTTAGCATGGTTTGGGTTTGTCACAGCCCACTGAGCAATGGGCCCACACTTGCTGGTTTTTAATGTTTTTGTGGCTTAAATAGGATTAAAGGTTACACTTTAAATTAATCATATTTTAAGCTTCTCTTAAGACAATCCCCAGCATGCAATTTCCAGAAGAAGTGTTCTTTAGGATTTATAATTTCAGTATTTATTTTAATATGATAAACCCTTTTCTGACATTAAATATATATATAAAAAAAGTTAATTATTTTACAACTATTACACTCTCTGTGCATACGAGAGCTTGTCATGTACTTATTATTTGGGCGAAATAAAAATAGATACATTATGTTTGGAAACAGCAATTGAAAAAAATAATAAAAATAAGATGCCAGTTATATTTATTGTTTAAATTTTCTCAGATTACATATTTGATTCAGTAACAGCTACAGTATCAGGGCACTGCATTTCAATTTCCCATGCTTAAATGATCTTTTACATTATTGTATAAAAGTCTATGACTTTGGGTTGACTCGGACTTGCTTATTTTGATTAATGCAATTCCCTGAACTAGAACATTTTATTTAATGAACAAAGGAACATGCACAATAATAATAATGTTAGATAATGCTATACATGTATTCATAACTTGAAACAGTGGCACCATTTCAGAAGTTTTTTCTTAAAATAGATTCGAAAGAAAGCAGTTTAATGAAAATATTGTTCGCCCACTCTCACACATCTAACGCAAGCTTCAAATGCTTGGCATGCAAAAGAAAAGGCAAATCAATAAAAAAGCATGAACGTTACTATAGAGACAAGAAAAAAAATTGATAAAAAGCAGCCTAATGTTAGAAGGGTGTTTTTCAGTAGGAGTTTATTATTGTTTTAAATATAAAAAACAAAGACGACGAAGGCACTCGTGATTTCATCATTGGTTCTATTTATATTTTTATATGAAATTACCAAAATAAATGAATTCCCATTCAGTCCCATTTCTGTGTTTCCTTTTAAGAGGTCAGTTTGGCTCTTCTGGAAGATCAACATAGATCACTGCCTTTGGGAATTATTAGTGTTGTTTCAATGGGAAGTACTTAGGATATTGTTTTTTTTTTCAGCGCTTTATGCTATTCTAAAAATGCTTTGGATTTACTTTAGCACTGTAAAACAACCATGCATGCATTTATGTAATTAAGAATAATGTCAGACCTAAAAATGCATTTTGAATGTAAATCAGAGTGGTTCTTGTATATATGTATGTGTGTGTATTATTTTGCTTCTGCCATTTTATTTGGCAGGTGAAATAATCAATCTGACCTAGGTTTTCTGGCATTGTGAACTGAAACTCAAGGCATATATATGTGTGCATCTGCACACTGATTGCAGGTCAGCAGAACCAAGACCTTCGCCATCCTCTTCGATCTGCAGTATGGCGGAAAATGAACCCGAAGAGCTCGCCGTCATGGCCCGCAGAGAGCTGTTGTCTCCCGGATTGTAATCTTCATCTTTTGACCCCACTTTGTGGAGGTCCATCTTCTCCATTACCAGCAGATGTTCTACCAGCCTTGTTGGAGTCATCCAGGACACACCCATCAACCTCCTGAGAATGGCAGTGGGGGCTTAAAAGGTTTGTCTGGTTGGTTAAAAGACATGGGCTCTGCTAGTAGAAAACTAAATTGTCCCTATGGGTGCCCTAAAATGGATTCTTGACATTGATGAATTGGCCCGAATGAGGGACATGATGAGATTTCACCCTTAACATTAGACAGAGTGCAACTCAATGCTATTTGGCACACGAAAACAGAAGCAAAAAAAAAAAAAAAAAAACACCATCATGTGAGGCTTATTCTGTCATTTTGTTTTCACACAGGAATTGAGTTTCCCCATTGGTTGACACATTGTTGGCATTAAAGAACTGTGTGCTGAATCACTGGTGTCTTCATATAGTCAAATGCCATTGGTAAACATACAGTATATAAAAACACTGACGATTCATGCCATTTTCTGAAAACTTTTCAAAAAAATTTTTTTGCTCTCTCTCCAGTTTTGTCCAGGGTGTAAATTATGAGCTTCCATTTTCTGTTACAGACAGTATGCTTCTTTTATATCAGCCCCTCAGAAGAATCATTTTACAAAGATTTTTAAACATATTTTTCTCTATTGATGATGACTGGGGATATTTATTTGTGGTATTGAAATAAGAAAGCTGCATTTATTTGATTAAACATATAAAATAGTAATATTGTGAAATATTTGTTCAATTTAAAAATACTATTCCATTCAAACGTATTTTATAGTGTAATTTATTCCTGTGATGCAAATATGATTTTTTTTAAAGCATCATTACTCCAGTCACACAATATTTCAGAAATCAATATAATATTATGATCTGGTGTGCAAGGAACATTTGATAATATCATCTATGTGTAACATGGTTATGCTGCTTAGTATATTTTATTTTTTTATTTTCTTTTGTTTTTGAGGATTATTTTATGAATAGAAGGTTCCTAATTATTTATATGATTTGTATATTAAAAATATATGTGTATATATATATATATATATATATATATATATATATATAATATTTAAAAGTAATGATTATATATATACAGGAATATACCATAAGTAATGTTTTTTTAAATTGTATTCTATAAACAAGAAAAAAATATAAATAATGAATCAAAAGACTCTTCAAGTGCAAGTTTTATCAAGTTTAATCCTATTTTAATCATCTACACATTTTTATATGGATATCAATATGTAAATCCTGATACCATGACATTATTTATAATTTATAATGGTTATAATATATATATATATATATATATATAGTATCTGCAATTTTGTTTTCAAGCAGCTTGTAATTTTATAACATTCTGTCAACCATGTTACCACCAACTTCCAAAAACATAATTGTATACTTTATATTAACAGAATTCATGTTAGTAGAATGAACATTAGTTCATAGAATGACCAGTGTATAGTTAATTGTTGTTAATTGGCTTGTAGCAAACAATCACGTTTTACACTGCATTGACAACGGGATATGTGTATGACAAAGCCAGAACAGTTCAGTGACTGTCTAATTCCTTGGGAAAATGCCAACAGCTCTAGTGTGTTTGACCATTAAGTGACCACCACTCTGATCCCACCCTGCTATGATTTAATTCATTCACTGCTTGTTTCAAAAGCTAGATCTAAAATGCTGTTCCTTCCGAGGTATAATTTATTCACACCTTGCTCTTTCTGTCACTGCGCAGACAACGATTCGGCTGCAGGTTTGTGACAGTGTGACTGCTTTCTGCTTCAGCTTGTATTCTTTTGTTCGGTGAGTGTGAGGAACAGGGAAAAATGTAATAAAGAGGGAGTGTATCCTTTCGCCCACGCTGAGACCACACACGCTGTTACTCAGAGAGGGTGAGAAACAGACAGAGGGAAATGGATCTTACAAAGGTTGAGTCACAACGCTTCACTTTCTGACTCAGTAGCATAATTATGCAATTGTTCTTCACACACACAATCCTGCTTTCACATTCACAAACACCTTTTTTTTGCCACAAATTTTGACAGTAACAAATAAATAATGCATTTAATAAATATACTTAATAAAGACAAAATAATATTAATAAACAACAATTATAAAATTTCAACAACAAACCTGCTTGAATATGAAATGTTTTAAATAAATTAAAGAAAACTTTTTAAAAAATATTTTTTAATGTTTTAAAGACGTCACTTATGCTGACCAAAGCTTTATTTATTTGATCAAAATTTTAAAAAGTGAAACAGTTATATTGTAAAATGTTATAACAATTTAAAATATCCTTTTATTTATTTTAATATAATTTAAAATTGAATTTATTTATGAGATGGCAAAGATGAATTACTCCAGTCTTCAATGTAAAATCATCCTTCAGAATTCATTATTATATGTAATGATGCTGAAATTATTTTTTATTATAATCTTTTATTATATTTTGATGGACAAAATACAGCCTTGATGAGCATAAGAGACCATAACATCCACATAAAATATTCCAAACTTTTCTCCAGAGGTGAAAACAAAAAATATATATAAGTATATATAAGTAACCATTTTAAGCCTTACATATAAAAAATGCGATATAATCTTCAGTTACAAATGACTTTTGTGTAGATCTTGACCATTCTACCCTTTACTTGTGGCGATCTGGCATAAATATTCACTGGCCCTTTAAGACAGAAATCTTGTCACTTTCCCTTTAAGAGCACCTGCCAATCAAACACTCAGTCAAACCATGTGGCCTACAAACAAAAATCTTTTCCAGGTGGATTTTATACAGTACAAGAAACCCCCAAAGAATTGTACATGTCTTCAGGAATGGGTTTGACTGAATTTTTTTATGTCCACCTGGGTGCTTTTGGGATTTGGGGAAGGCCCTTCATATGTATATGCTGGATGTATGATAAAGCCAAATCTCTCATGACTGCCACTGCATTGTGTGCATCTCTCCATATACAACACAGTATTAGGCATCTAATGCTGCGTTGTATTTGTTTGCAGGATTAATTGAGTTTTTACAAGGGTTGATTTGTTGATGGCTGTTGGTAGCTTTTGAATTGACTTTGACACGTGTGTTGATCCTGTGAAATGATCTTTTGATTGATTGATTTTTAAGAGTGTTATTTAAATTTTTTGCTTATTAACAGTAGGTAGCCACTACAAATGTAAACATCACTATGCACATCTTGAGCATAAAGTAAACTAGAAGACATCATAAGGATGAATGACTGTGCAGCACACATGGATGTTTTTCTCTCTCAAGTTTCCTTACTGCGTCACCAGCAGAGAGCTCTTTAGTTTTCGCTCCTTGAGCCATCTGTTGCTCCAACTGCTGCTTTCCCTTCTTTAGCAAGAAAGACAAAGAGATGTGAAAAGACGTCAGTCTGAGAGTCGGTGTAGTCTCATCACAGGTTCACAACACTACATATAGGTGTATATGGGCTCAAAACATTTTAATATTTGATTATTCAAACTATATTTGTTGATCATCTATGCTGCGTTGGATAAATTGATTCCCATGGTATTTTTATGCTGAAATATGCTGCTAATTTGGCTTTAAATGTCATTTAGGACCTGCAGGACATGTAAAGCTTGAATGACCCAATGATCTCTTACATTTAGCTTCTCTTTCTGTCTGTGCTTCTTTCTGCTGAGGTGGCATAATATAGAAATCTGCATTCTGTGCCATTAAACCTTATAATCTGAAAGCACACCCCTATTCAAATCTTAGTTTAAGGTTTTGTTTGATTAAAAGTGCTTTGATCTGCTTATAGATCTGCTACAAGGTAATTTCATGTATGTTGTATATGGGGATTGTTTCATACATGATACAGTACCTATATAATATTTCCCACATGCTCACAGCAGCATGTCTGTGGATATTTTACAGTAACAAATCTCTATACCAAGAACAAACACATTAACATGGTCATGTACATTATGTTAAACTCTCTGAGAGTTGTCATGAGAGAAATATATGTATATTGGGACTTATTTTTTATTGTTATTATTTTTTAAATTACAGTTTCTTTCTGATCTTAAGCCCTGTTTGAATTGGCCTAGATTTCCCTGAGGAGGCCACATCATTTTATTTATTCATTTATTTTCTAACAGAAGTACATTGTGATTTTTATTTCCATTTGATTTAAATAAATGTTTCTGGTTAACTTCAGGGTCCTCAGTGAAATATAATCCTATTCAACAAGGAATGTCAGTGATCGGTGTATATTGTTTATTTCTAATGTATTTTAACCTTGTTTGAGCAACTGGGACATTTCTTTTTATTATGGTTTTAGACATTTAAGCCTTGTTTTTTTCAATGGGATTCTTCTTATACTGCCTAAGAAATCCCAGTCCTCTCAGAATCATTATGAATTCTTCATATGAAACCAGTCATGTTAATAACTCAAATGTCAAACAAAACAAATCCTTTCTTAATATTGCCTTATTTTTACATTTAACAATTGTTGTCATTAAACAAATGCTATAATATCCTAGTTACTTTTCTAGAGATTTAGTTTACAATTGGGTAAATCAATACAGCATGGTACTGCAATGCTGTTATATTAATTTTTTTATGTGTATTTTTTATTTAATTTTTTTGAAATGGACAACAAGGCAAGGACGCCAGGTATCAATCTTCTATCTGGGTTTAAATTTTGGCACAGACTGTGGGTTTTGTGCATACATTTACTAATTCCTGAGGGCTCCACACAAACAACTAACGCAGGAAAACAGATTAAATCATTAATTTGAAAAGTTTGTAATTTCACAAACACAACATTGCACGTTGTTGCAAAATGTTACAAATGTATATCATATTTCATTGTGTTGTCATGAGGCTTCTGGTGATTCTCGCCCAACAATGTGACACAAAATAACACAGTGTGTATTACATGGGGATCAAATGCGGAGCTTAACATGGGCTGTGGAAGTCATTTGAAATGTCAGATAAGAATGACAACAAGTTTAAGCAAATGGATCATAAGCCACCACAATTTCTAATCTTTAAAAATGAAAGTGGTCTTGACTAGTAAACAACAGCTGAAGAGTTTCAGTATGTGACATCATGTGGTGATGAAAACATGAGTAAATAGGATAAAGTAAATGTCACAAAATCTCCATTGGAATACAGCAGAGCACTACACTCTTGATTTCAAGTAGTCTTATTTATTTCACCTGTAATGGATTCTCAGAGAAAAGTTATTACTGCTGCAGATTTACATGTTTGTGCATGCTTAAATGTTATACTTTGGATTGTAGCATATAAATGATGGCACCATAGTGAAAATTGATGCTGTTTTATTTATTTTAAATTTTTTTATAAATAAAAAAAAAAAGCTAACATTTGTAAAGAGAATCTGAAGCTCCTTTGAGAGTTAAATGAAATAATAGGTGTATTGTTAGGCACATTTTCCCGCTCACGTTAAGATTTGTGAAGTATATATTTAATCACAGTCCTCTGAATTCATCATGCTCTGTTGCACAGAGTTAACCAACCAACAACAGACCCAAATTTTGCCTGTTTGGAAATGCCTTACAGAGACCATTTGTTTCTTACTTTGGAGCTGTCAACACAAACTTGCTTAATCATTCATCAGGATGTTCATTAATAGCATAAACAGAATAAAAAAAAAAAGCAAGATTAAAGTGGCATGTTATGTTTGTGACAGAACTCTTACATCTCTATAGTGCTGGGTTTATTCCAGTGTCAGCTCCAGGCCAAGACGTCTTAGCGTCTTTATATCTGTTCTTAATGGAACAGGGCCATCACTTTTATGGCATTGCCCTCTGGAGATTCCCAAATGGCGTGGATATCTCTCTCAAAATTTTGACTCATTTGTATAGTACAGGATGAGATTAACCAGCCAATTCCTCTTTAATTCTCCGGATGAGGCCATCGTGGTATGGCTGTAAACCATAAGATAAATATGCAGCCAGTATGCATTCTTGAATAATGTTGTTAATATGATGCAATATTCAGATTACAACGCAAATGTAACGTGTCACACTTATCAAGGCTTTTCCAAACCAAAGCTGTCAACTTTTGGACTGTGAAGTGTTTCACTGTCAATCTGAATCAAGTTTATGCTTTTTTTTTTTTTCTGCCTGTCCACTCCTAATAATGCTGAGCAAAGCACAGCTCCAGGAAGAATACTGCAGCGATTCGGAAGCAAATAAACATCAACCTTTTTCTACTCGCAGACATTTAAATTGAATCTTCCTAAAGCAACTGCTTATCTTTTTAGAGATTTCCGGCTGGGTGTAGGAAACTTCAATATATTATATATAGAACAATGTACACTACCATTCAAACTTTTTTTTTTTTTAAGAAATTACGCTTATTTTTTTCGGCAAACATAGATTAAATTGATAAAAAGTGACAGTAAAGACATTTACAATTGTTTCAAAAGATTTCCGTTTCAAAATAAAGGCTGTTCTTTTGAACATTTTATTCATCAAAGATTCCTGAATACGATTTAGTTTCCAAAAAATATAATATAGCACAACTGATTTCAATATTGATAATCAGAAATGTTTCTTGAGGACCAAATCAGCATATTAGCAGGATCATGTGACATTAAAGACTGGAGTAACGGCTGTTGATAATTCCACTTTGCCATTAAACAAATAAATTGAGACATATTTGTGAATACAAATGTTAGATTTTGTATTAAAGTATCATGATTTGTGCATGTTTGCATTTCTAACGTGTGATGCGGTGTACAAAAGCACATCTTCCTTGTTGCAAATCCTGACTATACTACACTACAACAAAAGAAAACATCTTTATTGACAAACATGTTTCTAATTGTACAAACCACTGCATGTTCATGTAATTCTGAATTTCACAGACACAAGTTGATATGCATTTGGTTCTGGATAGTAAGAGACCTTTGCAACATTTATGAAGTTCATGGATAATTGTGCATGCATTTGTTTGTAAATTTGAGACTAATTTAATCTCATATTTCTACTACAGCCATAATTTATACAATATTTTGTTTTCTTTTCTTGTGTGTGTGTGTGCGTGTCACCTTTATTTACAGAAAGCTAAAGGAGACTGCTGAGGAGAATATATATGATTATTACATTGAATATTATCGATGTTATAGACCAGACACAAACTTGCCATTGTGGGCTAACTGTCTTGCAACACACTTTACTTATTATAGATTAACCTTGGTCTTGTGAATTTGGTCTGTTTAAAATTGATAACTTATTAATGTTCTCAGGGAATTGATAGATTTATGTTTTATTCACCTAAATATGTCTTGTGTAAACTGTTATCTTAAGTACATTACAGTATTAAGAACAGAACATATTCTTGGCTTAGGTTTGTTTCTTCACTTTTTTATTAGCAGCTTTGCAAATGGTGCTTGACAGAAAAGCCACAAGCCACACAAAGAATAATGATATTTACACCTCATGAGTCCACGCTCACTTTAAGATGGAATTAATCACAGATGTCTTAGGTGCAGTACAGTACACCCCCCCCCCCCCGTTTTATTCTTTCTTCCTTTTTATACCCTCCACCAGCTCCCTCGCCGTTTCTTCAAAACACTGACATGCATGTCAACTTGAGAAATGCCACCCTATTCCCTTTCTGGCAGGGCCCATGGCTGAGCAGATGGCATGTGGATGTCAAGCACTTCCACTCCAATGTATTTATTGCCATGCACCCCCATGATGGCAAAAAAAGCAATTTCTGAACCCATCCATTCTACCGGTCGAGGACTGGAAATGCGTCTAGAGTTTGTGTGTTTGTGTATGAAAAGATCACCAAGTTGTCAGATTTGAGGGACGACACTCAACACCTCGAGCGACAGTCTTCATCTACTGCTCATCATCGGTGACATCACCTTCTTGCGTGGCTTATGCTAAACAGCACAGCTGAGGCTCATTGAAGATGAGGCACTGTATATTGCACAGCCCCCCTGCTGGCTGTTGATCTGAGTGGGGCAATTATCTTGATAGAGTCCGAGGCACCAGTAATGAATAACTGATAGCAGAAGCAACTGATGAATACAGTCAGTGAATTAGGGATCAAGAAAAAGGAAAGAATTGGAGTGTCCATAACTGCGACGGCCTCCTTCTTTGTCTCTCGAGGCATTAGAACAGAACAAATCTGAACAGGCGTTTGATTTGGAGACCTGTAGACCAGAGGGGGACAGTGATTGTCTAGAGATCTGAGGGCTGTAACAAGTCTATTTCTGGTGTGGCCAGAGATGGAACAAAGAATTCAGGTGGGAGATAACTTAACTGGAAAGTGCACACACACACCGAAAGTTAGGGATGTGCAAAAAATCGAATGCGATTTTCATGCGCATCTCATCAGTAAAGACGCTCCAGTAATTAGAAGTATAGCACGTGCGTTCAGATCAGGGTTGCCAGGTTTTCACAACAAATCATGCCCAGTTGCTGCTCAAAACTAGTCCAAAACTAGCCCAACCGCGCTTCCAGAAGGTTCCCAGATAAAACAAACATTGCTTCCCAGGGTAAAATATGTGTTTTTTTTTAGCAGGGTTGCCTTGGTAAAATTCGCATTTTAGAGGCTAAATATCACGTTATTTGTATTGGGGTCGCTTTGACCCGCGGACATGAAAAACAACCACAGACTTGGCAACACTGGTTGGCATTTACTACACCGAGTCGTAATTCACTGACAATCTACACAAAATTGATGTTAAAATCGCAGGCGATTCTTTGTCGATTTTGAAAATGACTTTGTGTTAGTTGTCGGTAGACTACGGCTCTGTGTAGTAACTGCCGCTCCACCTGAACCAGTGTTGCCAAGTCTGCGAATGTTTTTCATGTCCGCGGTTTGAAGCAACCCCAATACCAATAACGTGATATTTAGCATCTAAAATGCTAATTTTACCAGGGCAACCCTTACAAAAAATGTATATTTTAACCCCGGGAAGCATTTTTTCGGGGAACCTCCTGGAAACGCGATTGGGCTTGTTTTAGACTAGTTTTAAGAAGCAACTGGGCAGGATTTGTTGTGAAAACCTGGCAACCCTGATCTGAACACATGTGCTGGAGATATACTTCTAATTACAGGAGCATCTTTACTGATGAGATGCGCATGAAAATCGCATTCGATTTTTTTTGCACAGCCCTACCGAAAGTGAACAATACTTAAAGCAACAGGTCACCCCAAAATAAAAAAAATCATTGGTTTTAGCTTGGAATCGAAACATCATGTCATTCCAAGTGATACACGTTTGGAATGACATAACAGGATTTAAATGGTGATGGATTTGGCATTTTAGGGTGAACTATTTCTTGCAACGTGCATGCCAAATCAAAAATGCATGCTCATCCACTTTCCACTTCCTTTTAACTTCCAATCTGATTCTCTTTGAGAAAATAAAAAAAAGATTTGTGACAGTCTGATCTCTGTTCACATGTCTGCAAGTTTGGACTTCCAGGACTGTAACCTTTTGTGCCAGAACTCTTCAACCTTACTGGTGATTTTTGAACTCTAGGGTTAATACAAGTCTAACCAAACTCAACTCCGTTCAGTATCCTAGACAGCAAGGCTTTCATACCAAACTATTGCTGTCTTGAAATCTCGGTCTCAGATGACCAGAGTCCATTTGTAGCACCCAACCTTCTGAACAAGTGCAATGAGAGGGAAGCACAACCTTTGTACCAGCAAATCATCACTGTTCCTTTGATTTTGAAGTCCACTTTACAGTTAATGATGGACCTTACAATCCAGTAACCAGCTCTTAAGAATGAAAGGCAATGCTTCTCTTGACCTTTAAGACTTCTAAAGGTCTTGGAAAAACCCCACCCTTATTTCTGCCTGTCTTCATTCCGGCTACACTGACACTTCTGATCACTTGTCCGACTACTCTACACCACTCCTACAAAAGCAAGGAACAGCAATAACTACTATTATCCCTCGGCAGCTCCCTAAAGGTAGTTACTTTCTCTATCTGCTTTGGAGAACCAAAAGGGACAGAGGAGGAGAAGGAAAAACTCAAAGCAGTGGAAGGGGAGGAAAAAAGAGGCCACTTGAATCCAACTCAATCAATATGTCCTGAGAGACCATTGTGGGATCGTTCTTTGTCAGTCCTGTGAAGGCCAGAGAGTCAGTCACAAACCAAGTCAGAGTTTTTCCCAGAATTCTCTTCAGCTGTGTGTCTGTGTGTGTGTGTTTATAAAGAACTAGTCTTTCACTGAGAGTCTTGACCCTTTGGTGTGTATGCGAGTGCCTTTGACTGTCTCATCTTTCCGTTTCCCATTGGATCCAAACCTTTGCTCTATTGATCCGTTCTTCAGACATTCATTTATTCCTCTGAAAGTTGTGGTGGTGCTCCTGATGTAGTTCGCATTTGTGTGAGTTGGGGGGATGAGTTGGCGTTAGTGATAGTGGGAATTCAAGAATGGTGACACCTTTTTTTTTCACCTCATGAACAAAGCCAATGAAGCAAGCCACTGAGTCCAATTAAACTGCTATTAAATCGATCCTCCTCGATGTGTTGCATGTTCAATTTGTCTGTGAAGGACTTGTTTTGCGCTCTCACTGGTCACTAACTCGCCAACTGAAGTGACTGTCTCCTCCTTTGCTCCACAAAGAAAATGACTGACAGCTCTCGGCTTGGCAGAGGTAGTGGGGTTAAATTGTTTTTCTTTCTTTGCTAAACAAATGGATCAATTACATCAGCAGCTACCCAGGTTGCCGGATCTGGGAGGGTTCGGTTGGTTGAACAGATTCGGAGTTGAGCTCACAATGCCCTGGGAAATTAGTATTTGGAGCACCAGTCGGGGTATTCTTGAATTGGCAGGCTCATTCTGGAACACTGGCAGAAGCGTTAGGACAAGAACATAATGCTCCATCATAGCTTGCGTCGTGGCACAGGAAGATCACAATATAAGCTGGCAACTGAACTGCAGCTGGGGAATGTGTCTAGCCTGCGTATTTGATGAAATTAAATGAGATGAGCTACACGGATAAGATGAGCTGAGTCATTTGATTGATTGCATTTCACTTTTTTTGATTCCAGTCTTTATTACTAGTACGAGTTTTTGAGTCTAAGAGGAGTCTTTGTGAATGCATTGCATCTACTACATACATTTGAGGTACAGTACTGTGATTATGTGGCCTAACCCGAATCCTAACCTTGTTTTGTCTTAATAGAAACTCAAACTTATATGGTGGGTACAGGTGATAAATCTGCTTTGAATTTTATCCCAATACATTCTCAACTTTGCATAATATTCTTATTATCATTATTATTATTAATCATTCGGTGCAGCTTGTTCTATTGCTTGAAACCAGGTTGTGTGACGTTTTCATGTTTAAAGGCACTGCAATAACAAAGGTGAACTGCTGAGCAACTTCAGTTAGCGCAGGGATGTTAAAATGAAATGCTCAGTATTGAAAATACTCAACGCATATTTTTTGATACCATTGGTTGATTTTAGTTGTGAATATTTGTCAGCCTTTTAAACACTTAACTGTTTTGTACTCTACAGAACATTTCAGGTCTTTCTTATTGCATCACTTGAACATCAGCCATAATTTCATATCCACTGCTAAATGCACAAGGTACATCTATCATTAAAATATACTTTTTGTCCATGATCTAACCATTAATATTGTTAATTTTATATGAACAAAATATTTTGAAAATCAGCAAGGTCATTTATCTTTAGATCACTCTAATTGGAACTTTACTTATTTTCCTTGTGTGTGATTTTAAAGTTCTAAATCCAATGTTACTTAATTATACTTAATTTCTAGCAGGCTAGGATGATGAATCGAATGAACTCCCTTCTTCTGCCTCTAATCAACTCTTGATGAATCCATTTCTAATCAATGCTGACGGATGAACTGTTTTGATGTATCATTTAGCAGGCGGAAGGGGCTCCCCCATCAGTCTGGTGGATGATGCTTTAGAATGACAAGCAAGTGATGCCAGACAGAGGTCATTAATGTGTATTTCACTTCAAAAGTAGAGACGTGCCAACAAGATGGGGTTCTTTGGGTTTCATGTAAGTTCAGATCAGAGTGTGGTTTGATCCAGGCTTTAGGAGATGGGCCAGTGTGTGTTAGTGGAGTTGTTTGAGCTTTTCTGGAGAGATTTACTCTGTATAATGTAACATCTCTGTACTGTGGTGCTCCGAATAGACTGAATGCTTTATTAGAAAGACATGTTACAGTTAAGTTCAACCAAAAATTCAAATGGTTCTTTACTCACCTATGTGTTGGTCCAAACCTGTTATAATTTTCTTCTGTCGAGTTTGATTAATGAACAGTGAAAATCATTGAAAGTGTTTTGGACCCCATTGTCTTTTATTTCACAAAAATGGTTGAAAATTCTATAAAATATATTTTGAGGTCCACACAATGAAAAAAACGACATAAATGATAACTGAATTTGAATTTTGGGGTGGACTGTCCTTTTAAGATATTAAAGTGTGATTTCATTCTGAATCCTAATTCTACTAAGGTAACTTTTTTTTAATTTAACTTGACTAATGTTTTGTCACTATGGATTTGAGTGCCATGTCTATTCTGTTGCATCCCATTAATCTCAAAAGTTTACTCCAGGATATCAAGAACGTCATTCTTCTTATTTATTTATTTATTTTTAATTCAGCCACCAGTCACTGTAACTGTATTCTTCCATATAAAAACCTTGGAACTTCTTATACAAGTTAACTGTACAGACCAAGTAAGCACTTGATGAGCACCTTTAAAACAAGACTGTTGACATGTAGTTTTTTCAGTAGGTGCAGGACAGCCATATAGCATAAGAATGAGATTGAAAGAGGCCCTCTGTTGTTAGCAAACTCTCCTGGAATACTTAATCAGCTAACACGCTTCAGCTTCAATGTGGAGAGTTATGAAATAACGAGCTAACCTTCACACATCTGACCTCTCACCGGAACAGATGTGAGACTTTCTCTCTCTTTCTATGGCCAAAATTCCGGCATCATTTGGAGTTTTGGTCATTTTCTTGCAGCATTCGAGGTGTAATGTCAGGACAAAAGTCTGGAACAGACAAAGAACATGAAAAAATATATATTTTTGTTGTTGTTGTGTCTTAAAGGACACCTAATGGATTTTTCTTGCTCTCTTGAAATAGGAGTCGATGTACCATGTAGACATAGTTTTGTTCACAGCACAATGCTTCCCTTTACTGTTCGACTAGACAATTTATTGAAACTTGGATGCAATGAGTCATTTAGAATTTTGCAAGTTATGACAAAACTACCATATGCATATTATCATATGACCGCCCTCCATTCAAGTATTACCATCTATTTGGTTTTCAGCTCAACCCAATGAAGGGCATTGCAAGTTATGCTATAAGTTATAACATGCAAAGATCTTAGTCAATCAAAGCCAGTCTCATTTACATATGTCTTAAAGGTACAGTAGCCAAATAAAATACAATTAAAATAAAGAAAACTAAAGAAAGAAAATAGTTCCTAGGTTTGAAAAGCGGTTCTGACTCTTTTTGGTGAGGAGCAATGAAAATACTATAAAAACACAAATTATGGTACATTTAAGTGTAAGAACAATACATCTTTAATTTAGTAGTCTCGGAGACAATGCAAAGTGTTAAAAGTCATTCCAACAGTGTTGACAGTTTCCAGTCCATAATTTTTCTTTCAACAGAAGAGAACGGGATGGTTCGATTAAATCCACAAGCAAATACATTTAAAGGGACCGATCACCCAAAAATGTTATTTGAGTGAACTATCCATTGATGCTTTAAATTAAGTCAAGACTGCACACTCTCAGGACAGAAATCACATCATTAGTCTTTGGCCTTATATTCTATAGCCACAAAGCTAGACTGGGTTTGACCATGCAGTTCATTCCTTTTTCCCCTACTTCTAATTCTGATACCGAGGTTCCATGAGTCTTAAGGTGGTTGGTGAGTGGCAGATATTGATTGTTTCCAGTCAGGACATATTTAGGGCTGGTTAGCCCTAAATGGTTCATTGCTGCTTCACACAAAGGATTCAAAAGAAACAGTTCAAGCTAAAACATTCTCACCCTCATGTAATTAAAAACTTGTATTACTATAATTCTTTCTTCCTTTCCGGACTGAAAAAGTACCATGAAAGTTGTTACACGCTATCTTCTGAAGCCATACAATAGCTTTTTCTGCCATTCAGACTGCCATTTAAATCATTTGTCATTTTTTTTTGGTTTTAAATAACAGGGCTTTATGTGAATTGCTTTGGTTCTTCATGTATGAATGCACTGTGATGATCCAGATGCTATGTTATAAATAAAAGAAGAACCATTCAAGACAGAAGATCATTAATGATATAAAACCTCAGAACTAAGAGCTTGTCTCATCAATCAGGCATGAAAGCAATTAAGTACACTAAGATACCGCTAGTATCAAGGCCTCTTCTAAGTGAAATGACCTGACTGTATACAATGTGCATTACAGTCAAGAGTCGGATGTTATTTACATATCCGTTTAAGAGATATAAATCTATTAAATATTGCAAAAAGTGCACATTTACAGAATCACAGTGTGTAATTACTATGCTAATGAAAAACAAAATCATGTATGCTGGAGCAGCACATTTTTCTGTAATAATGTAAGCCTTTACTGTCACTGTTGATACATTTTAAAATATTACAAATATTTGAAAACATAAAATATATCCTTATTTCTAATTAAATTTAAATTCATTTTTCCCCAGTGAATTATTATTGACTTTCAAACCTTGATCCTTCAAAAAAGTTTATGAAAGAAACGAATGATTGGTTAGTAATGATCTAGCCTTTTTAAAGAATTGTTTGATTCAGTTCACAGAATACATCTGAATCATTTATTCACAAATCAGAATGATGTTCCATAAAAGTAGTTGTCATATATATGGCTAAATCACTATTTTTGTCTTTTGACTGATAGGAAGTTAAACACTCATTAGAGCAAATGAGATAAAATGTGTCATTTTTTCCCAATTCGGAGGGAAACAAAGACGTTGAATGCAATTCATACTGAAGAGAGACGTTAACTACAGCAGAAAGAAGACAAAAGTTATCTTGAAAACTTCAAACAGACATGAGTGATGAGAGGGAGGAACGACGTTCCTGACAAGCAGAATGAGAAACCACGTGAATAGGCAATTAATGAAGGAAACGAATTGACAAATACGAGTCTAGCCGTTATTTCGCCCTCCCTGAAGAGGCAAAAAAAACCTGATGTGCAGGTGACTGAGTGGGTTTCTGAAAACCTCGACATCCGACTGACAGCTAGACTAGCATTTATGCTTTTGCCATCAGTGGCTGTGACAAGTTAAAAAGGCCCTTGAAGGGCTTGTTTTTTTTTTTCCCGCCATAAGCTCGTTTATTTACATTGGCGTGCAGAGTTCAAATGAAGGTGACAGTTAAGAAGATCAAATCCTCTGCAAATAATTGACTGTTCTAATGCTGTTTTTATTTTCATTTTTGAGAGGAAAAGTGGCAAGTTAGAAAGTCTTTTTCAGATTTAATGGGCTTGCTTAGAAGACATTTATTTTTATACTTAAATGTGAAATGTTTAGTCAAAGAACTGATATTCTTGATGTTTTAATTTAAAATCTATGGCAACAATTGACTCCAAGTTTAAGAAAGAGTTCACCCAAAACTGTCATCATTTACTCATCACAAAAGGAGACATAATATATGTGCTTTTCATACAGTGAAGAGTGAATGGTGACCACAGCTGTAGAGCAAGATTATTTGTGAATAATAACTTAATTTCAGTTCCTTCCTCACAAAAGGCTATCATATGTCTTCAGAAGGTTTTACTTTTTGGCATTTTCAAATATCCACTTCTTATTTTAGGCCTACAAAATGAAAGCATCGCCTTCCTTCCATGCAGTCTTACTTAGGATTTTTTTTATATTCTTTCTATTGTGAATTATTTCTATTGTAGTGTGGACTTTCTGCAATATATATTTATATATATATATTACAGAAAGTCCACACTACAATAGAAATAATATATATATATATATATATTAAATGTATTTATTTTTATTAATTTCTAATTAACCATATTAAATGTGTTACGTTCACAAGAGCTATTATTACCGAATAAATGATAAACAGTGGTTAATTGCATTTAAAATAAGTTTGTTCATTTAATTTATATATATACAGTACATTTGTATTATGTATATTTAAATAGACACATGTATGTATATATTTAAAATACAAATATTTGTTTGTATATTTGTATATATATATATATATAGAGAGAGAGATATAGATATATACTTGTATATAATTTATATTATTTGTAAATATAAATGTTATATATAAATCTAACATATTTTTCCTAATATGTACATGTATATGTGTGTGTGTGCGTGTATTTATATATACATAATAAATATACACAGTACATACATATAGTATGTAAACATAAACTTTAATTTTGAATGCGATTTCTTGCGATTAATCATTTACGATGAGGTCAAGTGGTCTATTTATGCTAAAAAATGTAGACAGTTGAGACTGTCTGGCAAAATATATTGTCAAGGTTTTTATCACAATCTTGTCAGACTTGAGCTTGTAAGTAAATGACTTTTCCTGTCAATATGAAGCACTGTGGGGCAAAAAACTGATGTTGGACCTTTGACAAAAGGAAGCAATTTATTGAATGCCACATAAACTGACTTGAGAGAAATAGTGTATTTATTTCAGAAAGGTTAAGTAATATTTCACACCTGTGTGTGTACCTATCGCATTATCCCCATAAAACACAATCAACACCATCTTGGGAAAATGACTTAAAATAACATCAAAGGACACATTCATGCTGCAACCCCATTGTTGTTGTGTTTCGCAGTGTTAAATGTTGTATGTGCACACATGGTTCTATGGAAGCATATGGGTAGCATTATTCAATTTGGGATGTAATATGCAAAATGACAATGCAATATGTAAAATGGCAATGCATTTCTGTATTTACATTTACATTTTCCAATACATTTGTGCAACGTTTGGTGCAAAATGAAAATGAAAATTAAATTACATAATTTTCATTTGCCATTTACTACACCAGTTTTAAAATGTAAAATGAATATTAATTTTAACGCTTTATAAGTTGCAAAATTAAAATGAAAATGTATTACAGAAATGATTAGATATGTCTAACATGTTAAAGCAAAAACTGTGGCAAAATGATCATTTAAATGCAATTTTTCTTAATTGCATTAACACTCACAGTCAAGACACTTAACGATTGCATTTTCATTCGGTGTCCCGCAATGAATGTAGCAAAATTCAATGTGCACATTGAAAATGCATTCCGAGCCGATCACGTGTCCCCGCCCTCGCGCCACGTCAATCATTGTGTGAACAAGGCGGGGCTTACAGAAGGTCAGAGACTCAAATCTCAAGGAGCGGATTCAAGTGAGACAAGATGGACAAGACAGTTGGTCCGTGTATGTTTTGATCATTTCGGTTTATGGCTTCAATATTTCATTCGCACTTGTGGGCGGAGCTGAAACGCTGCTTTCATCTGATTGGTGTAATCGCTCCACCTTCAGCTGGGTCTTGTCATTCTTTCAGACAGAATAAGAGTCGGTGCGAGTGAAGCACTGTAATGTCTGAAACTACACTCACTGTAAATTAGCATAATATTTGAATCAGATGTATCTGGGCACATAATTCGTGCTGCTGAGACCTGCAAATTATTTCTAGGTCGTAGTATTGTATGAATATTGTCCCACTGATAAAAACAGTGCAAATAGTTCTGTCCCTTTGGATAACAGTGAAGTGGAAATAAATATAGTTACATTTATGAAATAAAATTAAATAGGATTTTTTGGGAAGGTAAGTCTGGCCAGTTATACAAGCAACACTAGTCAGACGAGTCTGAAGATCTGAGCTGAATTGGGTGAAACATTAAAGTTCTAGTCTGTGTCAATTACTCTCATAATAAATAATAATAATAATGTTACCTGTATTTTTCGGTATAAGTTACATCAGTCCAAAAATAAGTCATGACGAGGAAAAAAACATAAATATACATAAACATAAATGTCACTGGACTATAAATCGCATTTATTCAGGACCAAGAGAAAACATTACCGTCTACAGCCACGAGAGGGCGCTCTGGGGTAGGCTACAGGAGCACTGAGCAGCATAGAGCTAATTTTACTATTTTTATTTAGAAATGTAACTATATTCATTTTTACAATTATGTATTAATGTCACACACACACACACATACACACACACACACATACCTAGTGCCTTATGACTTAAAAGATGAGAGTGGTAAATGTTACAGACATGGAACTGTTCAGTCTATTGTTGATTTTTATTTCCACTTCACTTTTATCCAAAGGGACAGAACTATTTGCACTGTATTTATCAGTGGGACAATATTCATACAATACTACAACCTAGAAAATAATTTGCAGGTCTCAGCAGCACAAATTATGTGCCCAGCTACATCTGATTCAAATATTATGCTAATTAACAGTGAGCGGTGGTTTCAGACATTACAGTGCTTCACTCGCACTGACTCTTATTCTGTCTGAAAGAATGAAAAGACAGAGCTGAAGGCTGTCAGATGAAAACCGATCCGATTCGACCAATCAGATGAAAGCAGCGTTTCAGCTCCGCCCACAAGTGCGAATGAAATATTGAAGCCATAAACCGAAATGATCAAAACATACACGGACCAACTGTCTTGTCCATCTTGTCTCACTTGAATCCGCTCCTTGAGATTTGAGTCTCTGACCTTCTGTAAGCCCCGCCTTGTTCACACAATGATTGACGTGGCGCGAGGGCGGGGACACGTGATCGGCTCGGAATGCATTTTCAATGTGCACATTGAATTTTGCTACATTCATTGCGGGACACCGAATGAAAATGCAATCGTTAAGTGTCTTGACTGTGAGTGTTAATGCATTTAAGAAAAATAGCATTTAAATGATCATTTTGCCACAGTTTTTGCTTTAACATGTTAGACATATCTAATCATTTCTGTAATACATTTTCATTTTAATTTTGCAACTTATAAAGCGTTAAAATTAATATTCATTTTACATATTAAAACTGGTGTAGTAAATGGCAAATGAAAATTATGTAATTTAATTTTCATTTTCATTTTGCACCAAACGTTGCACAAATGTATTGGAAAATGTAAATGTAAATACAGAAATGCATTGCCATTTTACATATTGCATTGTCATTTTGCATATTACATCCCAAATTGAATAATGCTACCCATATGCTTCCATATGGTTCATGTACGGGGTCCTGCATTGGAAACACGTAGGAAGTGAGAATGACAGATGGTTCTGTTCCTCCGCTCTGTCAAGCAGGCTTCAACCCCACGGCTCTGTGGCTCCATTCCTCTGTATCTCTCATGATGAGGAAAGATGGGGCAGGTCAGCGCTTTGACAGAGGGGAGCAATGTGAAACAGACACCTGCCTATGTCATATGTATGAGTTACTGACTTAGTGGATGGAAATGGTGAGGCTATTATAAATGATGGAGAGGAAAATTAGGAAGGGAGTTGTTGTTGGATTGTACAGTAAGAGAAAGGATGCATATTAAAGTAAATTAAGTTTGGATTGCATCTTTGTACTGATGCTTTAAGGAATAAAATAACCGCTTTTCCTCTGCTAATGAATGATATTTGAACCAATCTGCTGATCCGAAGATTCTATAATGTAACATCAAGAAGCTTTTTAATTGCCAAAGAACCATTAAGCCAATTGAAGAAGCCTATACAGCATAAAAGTGAGTACATAAATAAAGTTTAGATCTGAGCAAACTGCTTCGGTAACATCACTCCTCTTTGAATACTTTTCACTAAGCTTATGTTTAGAAAAAACCAGATGAAATTGGTTCTGCTGGTTCCAATCTCTATAGAGGGATTTTCTTCATGCTTCTCTGTAGATTAGATAAGGTTGATTTCCACAGGCAGGGGTAGTGCTTCTGTATTAAATGATAACTTGCTTCCAGTATTTGTGCAATTGCTTGCTGTTTTAACCAGAGCTTTTAACATGTTTGCTCATTTACCAGATTGCGGCCAATTTGGGGTAAGCTAGTGTAGGATGAAGCTTAAGTGATTCGGCATCAAATATTTATTGTGTGACCACATTGGCGATTGTAGGGAAAACAAAGTGAGGCTTGATGTGCCTGCATTTAGCTGTGGTTTCATAGTACTATCCCTCTATTTGTCTCAGTGGCCTTCTACATTAAAATGGGTCATATTGCATCATTTTCATTTTTAATAGCATTATGTTTCTGTATTAAACTATATTTGTGTAATACTTACACACTGAAACAATTCGGGCAATTCTGGCTCCCTTGGTGCATAGAGAACCTCTGTTAAATATTGAATCAAACAGTGTTGCTTAAATTCCTGGCCTTTAATAACATGCATATTGTGTTATATTAGCATTATGGTAAATGCATATCAGTAATGGTGTTTAAATGGCTTTGCTTTTTTATTTTACTGTGGGAGAGTCAACAAAAGATAACATTTATTTCAACTTTTTTGCATTTCAGCTTTTTTAAATAATAATAATAAGGAAAATGGCCTGCCAATTTACTCCTCTTTAGGGCATCCCACATCTAGAGGAGTTTGGTTTTTCATCAGAACAGATTTGGAGAAATTTAGTATAACTTGCTCATCAATGGGTCTTCTGCAGTAAATGGGTGCCGTCAAAAAGAGTTGATGAATAATCCACACTACTCAAGTCAATCAATTCATGTAAATCTGCTTTTTACAAACACATCATTAAGGTGTTTTAATATTAAACTGGCTAAAATATCCATCGGTGCATCCGAAAATTGTGTACACCGTTTGGGAAGGTACCACAACTTACTTCAAGGAAAAAGTTCTTGAATGTAAAATGAACGAAAGCTCAATGTTTTATATGTCAAAACCCAAACTCAAAAAAATTACTCTTTGGCTGAAGATGATTCTTTCATGGACAGTGGTTCAACATGTTTGTACCATGTTATTTGGACATGAATAAATCAAGTTCTAAGGACATGTCTACTTTTAGTTGAGTTTACTTAGTTTGCTTTAGTTTATCCTACATGAAATATCTGAGTAGAGATAATATGTTTACATCATGTAGAACCACTGTCCAAGTTTAGCCAAAGTGTTATAAAACATTAGCAAGTAAGATATAACTTTTCTTTACACATGATGTAGGTTGATTGCAGTTTAAGGATGTTACTATGTGTACATCATACACTAGCACTCTCATTAAAGTTGCTTTTTTTAAATTAAGTATTTTAGACTTTATTTTAACCAGGTCCTCAACCCAACCACAAGCTCCACACTTCACCACAATGGTAACTCGCACAAAATACACTAATATAAAGTCTTTTAAAATGCCCACATAATAGAGCATTAGACATGAAAAAGTCTCCTTATCACATTTTATTAAAAACTGCATAAAATAACACTTTATTTCAACATTTTCCTGTGCGAAGCATGATGGGAAGTGTAAAACTTATTTTGAGGTACTTGATTGAAACATGTTCTTTCAAAATGAAAACTTTATGTTAAAACCAACTAGTGACAGTTTTAAGTCAGTTTAACATGACACAATCATCATAATTCTCAAATAACCATTATGATGAGTTTTGTTCCACCCGCTTAAATGATAAAAGTACTTGTGCTGTAAAACCTATTAAGACTGTGTCTGTTCCCCGAATAGTGAGGTCAAAATATAAATATAAATATAATGTAGGATCTAGAAAAAATCTTATCGTAATTAAACCAGAAAAATGTAAAGTAAATGAACAAAAACAATTTTTAAAGTTTGGGCTCATAAATATTAGATCACTCACACCAAAAGCAGTTATTGTAAATGAAATGATCACAGATAATAGATTTGATTTACTCTGCTTGACTGAAACCTGGCTAAAACCAAATGATTATTTTGGTCTAAATGAGTCAACTCCACCAAACTACTGTTATAAACATGAGCCCCGTCAGACTGGTCGTGGCGGGGGTGTTGCAACAATATATAGTGATATTCTCAATGTTACCCAGAAAACAGGATACAGGTTTAACTCTTTTGAAATACTTCTGCTAAATGTTACTCTGTCAGACATGCAAAAGAAATCTAATGTATCTCTTGCTCTGGCTACTGTGTATAGACCACCAGGGCCGTATACAGAATTCCTAAAAGAATTTGCAGATTTCCTCTCAGACCTTCTAGTTACAGTTGATAAGGCGCTAATCATGGGAGATTTTAATATTCACGTTGATAATACAAATGATACATTAGGACTTGCGTTTACTGACCTAATAAACTCCTTTGGAGTCAAGCAAAATGTCACCGGGCCCACTCATCGTTTTAATCATACACTAGATTTAATTATATCGCATGGCATCGATCTTACTGCTATAGATATTGTACCTCAAAGTGATGATATTACAGACCATTTCCTCGTATCGTGCATGCTGCGTATAACTGATATTAACTATATGTCGCAGCATTACCGTCTGGGCAGAACTATTGTTCCAGCCACCAAAGACAGATTCGCAAATAACCTGCCTGATCTATCTCAACTGCTATTTGTACCCAAAAATACACATGAATTAGACAAAATTACTGACAACATGGGCACTATTTTCTCTAATACATTAGAAGCTGTTGCCCCAATCAAATTGAAAAAAGTTAGAGAAAAACGTACTGTACCATGGTATAACAGTAATACTCACTCTCTCAAGAAAGTAACTCGTAGTCTTGAACGCAAATGGAGAAAAACTAACTTAGAAGTTTTTAGAATTGCATGGAAAAAACAGTATGTCCAGCTATAGACAGGCTCTAAAAACTGCTAGGGCAGAGCATATACACAAACTCATTGAAAATAACCAAAACAATCCAAGGTTTTTATTTAGCACAGTGGCTAAGTTAACAAATTACCAGACGCCACCTGATTCAAATATTCCACCAACGTTAAATAGTAATGACTTTATGAATTTCTTCACTGATAAAATAGATAACATTAGAAATACAATAGCGAATGTAGATTCTACAGCATCTAACACTTCAGTTTCATCCATCGCACCCAAACATAAACTGCAGTGCTTTACAACCATAGGACAGGAGGAGCTAAATAAACTTATCACTGTATCTAAACCAACAACATGTTTATTAGATCCTGTACCCACTAAATTACTGAAAGAGCTGTTACCTGTAGCCGAAGAACCGCTTCTCAATATCATTAACTCGTCATTATCTTTAGGACACGTCCCAAAACCATTCAAGCTGGCGGTTATCAAGCCTCTTATTAAGAAACCAAAACTAGATCCTAGTGTACTGGCAAATTATAGGCCCATTTCAAATCTTCCATTTATGTCTAAAATTTTAGAAAAAGTTGTATCTGCTCAATTGAGCACCTTCCTGCATAAAAATGATCTGTATGAAGAATTTCAGTCAGGTTTTAGGCCCCACCATAGCACATAAACTGCACTTGTTAAAATTACAAATGACCTGCTCCTTGCGTCAGACCAAGGCTGCATCTCATTTCTAGTCTTACTTGATCTTAGTGCTGCGTTCGACACCATAGATCATGACATACTCATAGATCGATTACAAAACTATACAGGTATTCAAGGGCAGGCTCTAAGATGGTTTAGATCCTACCTGTCCGATCGCTACCATTTTGTTTACTTAAATGGGGAGTCATCTCATTTATCATCAGTAAAATATGGAGTGCCACAAGGATCCGTCCTAGGTCCCCTTCTGTTTTCAATATACATGTTGCCCCTTGGTAATATTATTAGAAAATACAGAATTAGCTTCCACTGTTATGCTGATGATACTCAGCTATATATCTCAACGAGACCAGATGAAACTTCCCAATTATCTAAGCTAACAGAGTGTGTTAAAAATGTAAAAGATTGGATGACAAAGAATTTTCTCCAATTAAATTCGGATAAGACGGAGATATTAATTATTGGACCAAAAACACTACATAGAATCTTGTAGATTACAATCTGCAACTAGACGGATGTACTGTTACTTCCTCTACAGTCAGAAATCTGGGTGTTATATTAGACAGCAATTTGTCTTTTGAAAATCATATTTCCAATGTTACAAAATTGCATTCTTCCATCTTAGAAACATTGCCAAGCTACGAAACATGTTATCTGTTTCTGATGCAGAAAAGCTAGTTCATGCATTCATGACCTCTAGACTGGACTATTGTAATGCACTTCTAGGTGGTTGTCCTGCTTCTTCAATAAACAAGCTACAGGTCGTCCAAAATGCAGCAGCTAGAGTCCTTACGAGGTCAAGAAAATATGATCATATTACCCCAATTTTACAGTCTCTGCACTGGCTACCTATTAAGTTCCGCATCAGTTACAAATTATCATTACTTACCTATAAGGCCCTAAATGGTTTAGCTCCAGCGTACCTAACTAGCCTTCTACCACGTTACAACCCATCGCGCACCCTAAGGTCACAAAACGCTGGACTTTTGGTAGTTCCTAGGATAGCAAAGTCCACTAAAGGAGGTAGAGCCTTCTCACATTTGGCTCCCAAACTCTGGAATAGCCTTCCTGATAATGTTCGGGGTTCAGACACACTCTCTTTGTTTAAATCTAGATTAAAAACACATCTCTTTCGCCAAGCATTCGAATAATGTATCTTTTTAATTGTGAGTGTAGTTGCATCTGATCAAAGGTGCATTTTTATTCATTAGCTTGGGTTAAATAAATTTTACTTTGTTGGATCAGCAGCTATGCTAATGATGTCTGTATTTTGTTTCTATGTTTTGCCACGGGATTCACATCCCGTGGTAACTAGGATTTACACAAGCTCCAGTCTGGATCCAGAACACCTGAGAAGAGATGATGCTGACCCTCAGAGGACCTCAGATGATGCTAACCCTGAATGAACAAACAGAACTAACAATTATTCCTAAATGTGTGACTTAATCATATAATAACTTAATTAATAATATTGATAGTTCATCGTCTAGCTGACTACGTCTTGTATTATTATTATTTTTTAGTTTTTCTAAAATCCTGTCAAATGTGCACAAACTACTAGCTACTACTAAATATTGTAGAAACATAATTTTCTGTAAAGTTGCTTTGTAACGATTTGTTTTGTAAAAAGCGCTATACAAATAAACTTGAATTGAATTGAATTGAACAATCATGTTGAAATGAAAAATAGCCAAAATGGCATTAATTCAACATGAATTGTTCTGGTAAATTGAAAAAAACTGAAAAATCATTTTTTTTGAGTGCACCGACATTGTTTAGAACTTTTTCGACTGTTTCACTTATAAAAGCTGCTGAATTTCATTGTGCGTATTTCTCTCCTGATTCAGATACAGACAGCTTTTCCACTGAAGAGAGCAATATTATGGATGGAGGACTCAAATCGGTTCAGATGAAGAAACAATCTCATCTCCATCTTGAATGGCTTTGAAGATGAGTAAACTTTCTGCAAAATGTTATTTTTTGGGAGAACTGTTCCTTTAATTTTGGATATGGAATATTGTATAAAAAAACTAAACAAACAAACAAAAAACAAATTCCGTATTTTCTGATAACTGTAAATAGCAGGCCTTGCTGAAAAGCCTTGCACAACAATGTTAGTGTTATTGAATCACTTAAAAATGTTTAAATCTGTAATTGAAATGTAATCTTTGTCTTCATGCCAGTTCAGTACTTCTATATTAAGTCCTGTCAATACTAATGCTAATGGCATATTCAACATTTTAATTAAGCGATTAACAATGCTTAAAATAAAACCAATACCATTTGTTGAAAAATGAAATCCTGTTCGCTGTTACACATTCCCTCCTCTGTTCTCTGCAGTGTGAACATTTCCAGTCTAGTAAAAGTTTTTGTTTTTGTTTTTTGGGGGATGGCGGCACTCTCAAAAACAATAGACACTGGTGCCAGTCATCATTACTCATTATATGATAATTTTTTATGAGAAATTTGTCCCATTGTAATGTTTATGGAGACCCAGAAATGTCTAATATGTCACAGAAAAAAAAGGAAGAGAGAGCTGTAGAAATGAGATTGTGGAGGGAAGGATGGGGTTCCTTTCTTTCTGGAGTTACAGACCACGGTGCTCTCAACAGATAAAACACATTCCACACTAAAACTGAAACAGGATGTCTGTTTGTTCTACTAATTGCATAAATAAAAGAATGCACCAGTATTTAAAATAATATTTTATATAAATGTAAATTTATATTAACCCCCCCCCCCAAAAAAAAATAGCATTACATCTCATGCTCCCTAACTGGATTCACTGCAGTGAATGGGTGCCATCAAAAACAAATGCATTAATACATTTGAATCCGTTGCTTCTTGACAAAATATGAATTCATAATAACTGGGGGGGCTGATGTCGTAGATTACATGTGGATTACTGTAATGTTTTTATCAGCTATATATATATATATATATATATATATATATATATATATATATATATATATATATATATATATATATATATATATATATATTCTAGAACTTCTTTTCTAGAAGTTCCTCCTTGGACTGTTATGTTAGTTTACATTTTATTAACGGTTTAAAATTACAAATATCAATGTACATTTGGAGTGTAATGTTCTTTATTTAGGATTTAGTGCATTGTATTTATTTATTTATTTTATTTTTTGTTCTTTCTTTTTTTCTTTCTTCCTTTGTGTGTTCCATTGAATAACTTGTTATCAGTAATAGCTCAGATAGATGCCTGTAATGCCTGTAAAAAAAAAAAGTTGATTGTATTTCTTTATAATAATATAATAGTATTCATATAATAAAGTGATCCTGATCAGCCTGTCTATTTCTTAATTAACCCTCACAAATATAATTGTTGACCTACATCTATGGGCTTGCAGTATATATATAAACAGTTTTCTCACTCCATAAATTGTTATGTACTCGCGCATGCAGTCGTAAGATATGAATTTACTATCAGTTGAGGTGAACAACTGCATACTGTTTACTTTTTTTAATTTATTTTTTTATCTCTGACCACTGTCACGTAAATCCTTTCATCCTTGCAGGTAGCTTTATCTGCAGACGGCAGAGACACAGTTAATCACAGATACTCACACGACAAATAAAGTCCAATATACCTTAGGAAAAGAACCACAGATGTCAACAAGAACTCTGTGATGTCTGTCTAGCAGTATCTTATGTTGGTTATTCCTTATTGGGTAGATCTTCAAATACACAATACCGATTTCGAAGTACCTAGGTGTGGATAGGAGTGTAGACACAAGGCTGAGATACTTAGTGTGGCCTAAAGGGAACCAATGCCCTCATGTTTTCGGACTCTGAGAAATCTTCTGCTTTAGCGATAGCAGAACTTACTGCTGCAATGTATGAAGCTGTCAGCCGCAGCGCTGGTGATTTAGTGTCAAATGTGCAGATGGCTAAGTGGTTACACATTAATTGTGTGAGGCCATGGTTGGGCAGGACATTTTGACTCTGAACCACTCAGAGTTCAAAGAGCAGGAGCATCAGAGATCAGTTTACAGTTGAGTAAAAACATGATTCCACAGCAGAAGAACAAGAGTTCACCATTGTGACCCCAAAAGGCTGTTTTCCATTTAGTCTGAGGAGTTTGTACTTATAAAACGGCAATTTTACCCATGCTGTCAAGATATCAGATATAATTCTTTCTTTTTTTCATTTTGTTTTTATAGAGCTTCACAATAAGATTTTGATAGCAAACATATAAAGCTTAACAGATCAGTTGTTCATGTATGAATCTTTTGTATATATATATATTGTGTGTGTGTGTATATATATATATATATATATATATATATATATATATATATAATAAACATATTTTTCTTGATGGGGTTTTGAATTATTTTTGTAAGCCAATACTTTAATGATAGATAGATAGATAGAGAGCTAGAGAGATAGACAGACAGCAATATTGTTAAAATTAAAGCAATATTATTAAGGAGCCTTACATATTTGTGTATACAATAACAGTTTGTCATATTATCATAATCATAATTATTAGACCTGAGAAAACACAGTAAATCACTAAAAAATAGTTAAAGCACACTATAAATGCTGAAGTTGTATATACTTCTATTCAAAGAGCAAAAAGTAACTAAAAATAAATAAATAACTAAAAATAAATATTCAAAAGATTTGAAAGCTGAATAAATAAGTTTAAATTATCATACTGATGTATGATTTATATAACAATATTTGGCCCACGGAGATAAAACTGTTTGAGAATCTGGACTGAGGATGCATAAATAAAAAATAAAATAAAATAAAATAAATAGGAAATCGCCTTTAAAGTGGACCAAATTAAGTTCTTAGCAATGCATATTGCTAATCAAAAATGAAGTTTTGATATATGTACTGTAGGAAATTTACAAAATACCTTCATGATATTTCCTTATGATTTTTGGCACACCCCAAAAATTAAAATAATACATGTGCGACTTAAGACTGGTTTTGTGGTCCAGGATACAGTCTATAGCACTTATTTTTTCCCCCTTCCCGAAGATGGACCTATTTTACCGTCTCGGATATTTGTTACGTAATGGTTGTAGGTTGTACATTGTGCTTACGGCTTTGTACACTAGAGTTTGGCAGCAGTGTTTTGCCTGTTGCAGAGTGCGTTATTTTTCGTTGCAGATTTGATTGCTTTTGTCGTTCTGCAGGTGCGTCAGTTTTTAATC